>NC_134365.1:168677276-168980876 GCF_035582795.1 Mycteria americana | reverse complement strand
TGAAGCAAGACATAAAATGACATTAAACATTTCCAACATTTTACTATATTAAGAGTTAGATTCATTTTCCGGATGAGATATTGGAGAGGGAGCTCTGAAAAGCGAACTGAATTCATTCAATAAAGTATTCCATATTCCATATGTAACGTTTCAGTTAACTGATCTCAAATCAAGACTGAGGATAATATTTCCTTTCACCTCTCCTTCATCTGCTTTTTCTACTTTGTCTGCAAATTTCCAGGTAGCCAAGTACAGTTAAGTAACTTCACACTATTCAGTTACCACGGGATTTCAAGAGGACTGACACCCTCACTCCAACTGATTTTTCTCTAAGTCATAAGTTGTAATATGGCAATATGTATTGATACTATCTGATTAGATATCTCTAATGGAGAATCCAGATGCCATTTGCAACTACTAGGTATCACCACAGTAGCAATAAACACAGTAAATACCATGTGGCTTTGTACTTAAGCTTTGTAGGATGCTCATGTTCCACAGGAACATGTATAGAAATCCAGAGCTGAAACTACAGTAGATCTACATTGATACCACTTCTATGCAGAAATAAACTGCTTGTCAGCATTTTTTTCCTCTGAAGACTGTAACTCTATATTTCTCTTTAACAGAGAGTGTGAAAGGGTGCTTGGTATATTATAACTAGCAATAGAATAAGACTAAACAATGTTTGCAGGGCATTTTGGTATTCTTAACTAAGGGATATCATATAGTTATTATGACTTTTTTTATTTTTATTCAATGTACTATATTTTTAGTGTCTTACAAGATATCTGTATACTTTATATAGATCATACATGCAATATAGAAGCTTTTCTTACATATATCACTACCGTTTTTCACTTAAACTAATAAGTTCACCAGTAAACTAATAAAACACTGGTATTATTCAGTTATTTTACTGATAATAAAACACAAGCAGATTCTTACTTGTGTTTTCCACTGGCCTATAATAATGGTTAAAATCCCTTGCTCACAAATCATGTTCTATTTCTTCATTTTGAATGGTAAAGCACTAGTCCTCCTCCTTCCATTGCCTATTGTATAGAAATTTTAAACTGATTATCAGTTACAGCAATTAGTACGTTAACAGAGTAAAGAAAGAGCAGGCCAGTCCTTACATACCACTTCTCTTTTTATGCATTACCATAAAAATTGTAATCAATAAAGATGTTTAAGCTAGCCTGATCCCAGCCGGTGGTTCAAAGAATATGAGACCACAGCACAATATCTTTAAAGACAGATTTTCAGTTTTCTAATAAATTTGTCTCATAGCTTTCTTGATCTGCCAACACTCAGTCTTGCAAACTAACCAGATATATTTAAATTTAATTTAATTTAAAATAGATAAGTGAAAATCCAAACCAAATACCAGATTATCATATCTGTTTTGATACAAGTTGCTTTCACTTCGACTTTCAGTCAGTTTACTTCCAAAGAAGAACCAGTAACATGAAGTAGACAAGGCTGACTAAGAATAACAGGCTATGGTCCATGAATGCATTCATCAATTCATGAGTTTTCAGTGCAGTGGACTTGTAACTCTCTCACCTTTGGGTTAAAAGACTGTGGACTCAAATTTTAAATCAAGACCATGACTCTCTTAAAACCAGTAGAGATATTCCAACAAAATTATGTTGTTAGTAAATACCTTTAAAATAAAACCTCTTTCTCTAATCCCAAATTCTTAGACTATGTGTGATACAGTGTTCAACAGTAAAATGTTTAACAGTGCTGACATCTCCAAAAGAGAATTATTGTTCTCTACAAGTTCAAAACAAGTAAACTCAGAATTACAGTTTCAGGATTACTGACTGCAGGTTCAGAAAAGCAGCTTTTCTGTGGTCGTGTTTTGAATACTATTGAGAAGGGTGACAGCTTGTTTGTTTGTTTGTTTGTTTGTTTTTTAAGTAAAGGTCTGTATTTTGAAAAAGAGAAGGCACTGCTCAAGAATTCCCAGTTTCCAGACAATATAATTATAATCCAGCTCTCAATGTTGTACATGCTGCCTTTTGATGTTACAGGAAGTAATTATTTAATCCTCTGAGGTTTCTGTTCAAGTATCTGGCTTATTATAACTGAAAGAATATATCTTCACACCTCTTTGCATTTTTCCTTTTTATAATAATAATAATAATAATAATAATAATAATAATAATAATAAAAGCTCTCATGTCATAATGGCTGCTGACTTTGATTAAACAACTGGCCCACTAGAAGAACGTTTGCATAACATTTAATAACAACTTGATTATGAAAAGAATTATGGTATAAACCAAATTATTTTATATTACTAGTGATCTACTTAAACATTAATTGTAAGGGTTAGATGGCTGTACAATCCTTCAAAGGCCTTTAATTCTTGAAACATCCCATTTATCAGGATGTTCTAAAGAAGCTAATCACAATACACGTTTCTTCATCATTCTTAGACATATATCATTAATTTAAAAGGTTTACTATGTGAAAATCCATTTTTATACCAAACTGTATGAATAATTTTAAAATTATAATAAATTTACCAAATAGAAAACTTGGACTGACTTTTTTTAGAAGATTTTATCCAATTTTATATATATAACTACGTAATATCAAAAAGCCCACTCTAAGACCACATTAATATCCAGGGTTTTTTAAAGTTTGTTTTGAAATCTAACTGCACAATCATTAATCTATTAATATGTCCTCTTCAGTAATGTGCAAGACAGTTGTCAAATAGAACTCTACAAATCACAAAGAAAGTTTACTATCATGTTTTCTACTCCTCCTGCTCAATTTCTCTTCTTCTTCTCCTTCAGTTAATGTTTCCATTAAGCATTTTTCTGCACACAGATGCATATAGGGACACCTAGTGGCAGCAATCGATGAAAACTCCCCAGTCAGAAGATGTGGAGGAGTCACCACTGGTATGAAATCCAGATTATGCTGAACAGCCAGAACATGCAACTTCAGTTCATTGTAAGGCTTCTGCACTTTTACTGGAGTGATTCCACTTACTTAAAAAACAAAACAAAGAAAAACAAAATATTCCTCACTTCCTTTTAATGCAACATAACATAGTTATAGTGCCTATTAGGCAGAATGGTTAAATAATAGATTGATTTTTAATTATCAGTGTGTAAATACAGCTTCATATTTAGCCTAAATAAAGACCAGACTGTCTCATTAAGAAGCAGCCTATTCTATGGTATTAAGTGAATGCATGTATATAAATATGTGAAACTAACATGTATTATGTTTATATTTTGTAAATATATGTTTAAACATATGATGTAGAAAACCATAAGACTGGATTTGGTTTTTAGAGATCAAATTGAGGGTACACTTTTTTAAAAAATTTTTATAAATTACTGTGCGTGCAGATAGGTTGTCTTAAATAACACTTTCAAAAAAGTAAAAAACCTGATTATTCTCAGGCAAAATTATTCAAATGATAAAACATAAAGCTAAGCACCTGTATCCACTTATAGTCACACAGGGATAAGTTTACAAAAATATATATATGCTCCTACTTATCATTTACAGTGTCTAGATCCAGTATTCAGAAACCATTGAGACTGCCAAAGTTCTTGCTAGGTACCTTCATGGACCTCAAGGATCTACATTCCTTGCTCTGTATTTTATTGCCAATAATATTTAACTAGACAGCAATTTTTTTCACAGACATTAGGAATCACATTAGTGCTGTTACTACTGAGCCACTTAGAAGTCTAATTTTTACATAATCACTGATTTTCAATTTCTGACTTCCCCTGCTTGGTTTGCTTGTGAGGAACAGTTCAATAGAAATTCTCATGGGATGCTTAACTCCCCCAAAGTGAACAGGAACAAGATAGGTCAGCCTCTATGTCTGAGGGGTAGTATACTCACCATATTCAAATTTCTATTAACTAATTTGGAGTAAAAATTTTAACCCAGCTCCTTCTATTGAATGTTTTAACCATTAAGACAGAAAACACTTGGTAATTCTCTGAGTTTCTCCTGTTAAATGTTTTACTTCCTGTAAGAAAATTAAAGCAGAAAGAAAAGAAGAATAACCTAATAGATTTGTACCTTAGGGTTACCCCTGTGTGTAAGAATATGAATAAACCTCTGTATAATTCCTATCCTACAATTTCCATCAGAAAAACTAAGAAGCTACCCCAGAGGATGTGTTCAGGTCCACATGAGATCAGAATCCTTTTATTTCAGTTATTATGGATAGATTTAGGTACCTAATATTAGACATATTTTATGCAATATAATTTTAATTATTTGATAATCCTAAGTATAGCAAGGAGATAAGAGAGATGAAAAGTCAGATCTAATGTATAATGACAGAACATTTTGTTCTGTCATTGTATAATGACAGAACATCATTAGAGAGATTTTTTCCTATATGTCACTTAATCCATGCCATGTCCTATTGAAAATGCTGAAAGTTTAGCTCGTATTTTTGGGAGAATGGAACTGAGTTGAATATGATTTTCATAAGAAGTAGTAATAGGAAGCATAGGAACACAGAGCTGGAAGGGACTATCTAAATTTCTACATCCTCACAGTTGTGGGTTACCATACACTAGATATGTAGTTAAAAAAAAAAAAGGTCTAGAGAACTTTTACTCTAGATGGTACTACCCACTTTCCAATACTGACTCAAAACCCTTTTATTTCGCAGACCAAAGACCAAAAGCCAGACTGCTAATGTTCCTTGGGGAAGAAGAAAAAAGCGGGGAAGAAGGGGAACAAGGGCACTGCCAATGGTCTACTGAGGCCCCTGCAGTAGGAGGAAATATGCTAGAAATTGTTTGAAGAATGTTCTAGGAATTAAAACATGTCCCACTTTACAAAGGAGAACAAAAGAAAGAAAGAAATTAACAGAACTCAGAATCTAAATCATACAATAAGGAGAGAAAACATCCTTCCTGACCTGAGAGCCTGCAGTAAGCCCTCAGGCAGAGAACAGATACAGTGTGAATGTAGAACAACCATATTCCATCTTCTTCAAAAAGCCCTTTCCTTCCCAACTCGGCACAAATGTCACTTTCCTAACAGGAACTGTCCCATTCAATTACACAATATTTTCTGCAAGCTTTTCAAGTTCTATCTTAAAACAACTTTGGTTTATTGGCCTGATTTCCTATTTGGAAGACCTTTCCAGTATCTCACTTCTCAGATGGTCAGGAAATTTCTTCACATTTCCAGGTTATGTTAAAATATAATCAACACATAGGTATTTTATGGCATGCCAACATCACTCTTTAGTTCAAACACTTTCTGTCTTTTTTAGTATTTAAATAAAAATGCATTTGTAAAGAATCACATGCCCTTTCAATATCTATTTGGCTATGTATGCCTTTTTTTTTTAATCTCTCTTCTGTAGACACATTTTCCATGCCCTAATTGCCCTAGTTTCTTTCTGATTTTTAAATTTCATTTTAAGATCTAATTTGCATGTATGACTGTAACCATGCATAATACAACAGGAACTCATGAAAAAGCACGTCTTTTACAATAGTATTAACGCCTTCCCACCTGTTAGGACAATCCTGCCTAATACATCATAGAATCACATTCTCTTTTCCCTTTATATCAGTACTTCTTTTATTATGGCAACATATAGTCACTTTCTGATTGACCACTACCTTCAGATTTTTAGAATTTTGTACAAAATTGGATCTTCCCAGTTTATAGCGAAAGTTTTCATTCATGACTTTGTAGATTGCATTACTCAATTTCACACCACTCCTATCAGTCCCGGACAAAAGAAAACAATACATAAATACACATTAATTAAATTTATAAATATTGATGTGTTACAATATTGACAGTAACATTAAATTTATAAATATTTATATAGTGTATATATATTTACATCTATATGTATCTCAATACAAACACAGACACATATATAGAGATATATACATGTAGGTATGTATATGTATATATATACATGTATATATACATATATGTGTGTATATAGAAGTCTTCTTGTCTAACTATCTGGTTCTCAGCAAGACCGCTGGTTTTGTATGGTCTACAAACTCTGTCCAGACCCACTTACCAAATACCCTGAAATCAGTGCTAAGTATATTAAAAAGGACTGGCCTCAAAACTGGTCACCAAGAAACTCCACTAATGACTTCCATCCATTCAGATAACTCCCCTCTAAACATTAGGTACTGTCCCCTTGTCTAAGCTTCTTGGAAATTTTGGACTTGCTTACTTCTGGACTTGCATTTCACGTGTTGATTCTTTCAGTACTCTAGGACAGAAATTTTCTGGACCAAATACTTGTGCCACACAGTACCAGATATGCTGATGATGTGATTTCTCTTGCCTTATTCCTATTTTCATTATATATCAAAATTTACATATACAGTCTTACCAGAAACAGAAGCAACTTCTCCAGTAACTATTTAGTTCAGGCCTACTTTATTCTCAATGTCCACCCCATCCTTTAACATCCATCCCACTTCTTAAGTTCTCATTTCACTTACGTGGCTTAAGAAGTTTTTACTATGTTTCAGTTTTCTGGGCAAGTTTTGGTTTAATAAGGTTTCTGACCATTATCAGTTTGGTTTTTTACCTTCTAATTATTGATGCAGATTTCTCCTTGCTAATCAATATCTCTTTTCTATTCTTTATAGGTTTTATCCTTACCCTTAATAACTTGCTTAAAGTTTTTACCTTCTGGGAATTCTTTTTCATCCCTGTTGTTTGGGGTTTTTTTTGTTTCCCCCCCTCTCCCCCAATGTAAACATTCAATAGTGTTTGCATTTTTTTACATAAAGTAATATCATGCCTTATCTGAATTCTAATTCTGGTGCTCCTCACTCAAGACTATCTCACTAAACTTTTTTGTTTCTCAGTTTGCTTTTCTGAAACATTGGACTGCAGTTACAGATCCTCCACATTTTTCTGTCTTGCAACTTCATATGAAGTAGAAAAGCTCAAAACCACCAGATCTAAGATTATTTTCTATCATCAGTTTTTCCTGCAGATCCTATCATTCACTAAAATTAAGTCTAAGTTATCCTTGCTTCTTGCTTGCTCAGTGTCTGTTCCCTAGAAGCTATCATGTTCAAATTCATATCATCCCCAACATCACTGGCTGAGTTTTTTTCCTGATATTTGCCCGTGAGAAATCACACAAATTTGCATAATCACACAATATCAATTTTTACTTTTTTTCCTGTATTTGTAAGCATTATTATCCAGATCAAATCTGTACCAGCAGACTCATAATAGATTGCATCTCCGTGAGGCTTTTTTCCTACCCTTTGCTCAATAATTTTCATTCAAGCAGACACTATCTCATCTTCACCCTCAAATGTAACTTCTTTATTGCACTATTGCTTAACAGTCTTTACTTCTTAACAGTTTTTAGTGCATTAACATGAAATTATTTCACCACCTTTTTTGTCTTTCCTAATCAGTTTGTATCCTTCAGTTCCAAGATATTTCACTGACAACTTGGGTACCTCCAGGTTCCTGTTTTCCCATAATGTCTGACATTGTCCACATGCTGTATCAACTGTTCCTGCTACTTTTATTGATTGAAGTACTATAGAAAGGGGGTAGACCTGTACAGCTACAAGTTGTTGTAGATATAATCCATGTATTCATCATATCCTTTTGTTTATCTATCTTTTCTGTTGTTCCATCCTCATTCACGTCCCTCTATTTGTATTCCATATGAGGATTATACGAGTTATGTCCAGCTTTCCTCCTGAGTTTTTCAGTTTAAAGGTTTTTAGGATCTCCTGGTTTAATGAAAGGCAGATGAAAGACAAATTAGCAAAAGTAGTAATAGTAATTACTATTACTATTACTATTACTATAAAACACTATAGTAATAAAGACCTCTTTATTTCTCATAAATTTAGCAGCATTTATTGTTTGATGTTCGTGTGCTCAGGTTTATAATGACAGTTCCAGTTCAAATATTCAGATATAACTTTTCATTGTAAGGAATACTTTCAGATTATGTAGACTCCATTCAAATGGAGTCTAATTCCTTACTGATTTCAGTAAGGAATAGAGAGCTGTGCCCTCTCATGCTAGTCATGCATATTGAAATAAATATTCTGCAAAACTCTACAGAACTTTAAGGTATTTTACTAAAAATATAATGTTAATCATAATAAGAATGAATGGAACAGCAGCATGATAGTTTTACACTAATAACTATTTAAACCTTGTGTGTGCTACTAAAATAATCTAGCAGTCTAACTACTTGGAAGTAAGATTTTATTAAATCAGATTTTCTATTCATTATACTTTTTAATATCTCATTAGCACAGGACCAGAATAATTAAACTGAAAGATATGTACAATACTGACTTTTACATAACAGTTTTTAACATGATTTCAGGTTTATGAAATGTCAACTTTTCCAAAATGGTTTTGTTGAAAGAATTAAGCTCAGCCTAGCTGCCAAAGTTATTTAAAATATCTTTCTCCCTTATGAATAAAAAAGTATTTATGTGTGTCTAATTTTGTGTGTCAGAGAGAAAAATAGCATAGAAACACAGACAGATGCTATAAATATGACAGGCCTGAAAAATGCAAGCATATATACATAAAATCCCATACATTCAAAATACAGAATTATTAATTCAAAACAAGAATGTTTTTAAAATATAGTGAGGTCATAAGAAACTCCTGTAACATGCCTATTTACTATCTGTGAATTCTTTTTATTCCACTATCATTATATATTTCATGTGGAATATTAGAAACGCTTTAAAGAGTGTATGTGGGGGGAAAAAAGTGCCCAGTGTGGTTTGGTATTCTTTTCCTGACTAAAAGTAGTATCTTGGAGCTCAATCTAAAGCCATTGAAAACCTTCCACTGAATCAATTGGTTTTGCATCAAAACAGGAATGTCAAAGATTCTTTAATAATAGAAGGAAGTACTTTGTCCCACTGAGCAGCTTTCCAAAAGCTTCTACAAGGTCAGGAATATTACCTGTTTATATAAGAAAGTTGTCTTCCATCCAAACACCAGATCTTGCGTATTTCAGGCCTAGGGAAAGAGGATTTGAGTCACACTCCTTTTATATTTGCAAAGAGAAGAATACACCTTTAGGGGAAGGCTGAGCACTAAGAAAAAGGTGGTTCTTTACAATCATGCCTGGGTTTAGCATGTTGGGATGTTAAGATACGAGGTGATAGAGGTCTGCTGAAGATATACATGTGATGAATTCACATATCATATGCAGAGTAGTCTTCCCTCCTCAGTGTTTAGACTCGCACAAGCAAACCCATGAAGGCACGACTATGTCTAGCATTACACTGGAGTTAAAGCGGGGTTCCAACCTCTGTGCTGTGCACATGGAATGTACTTTATGTGTTCCTGTACGCATAACACCTATTCAATTTACATACTAAAATGTACACAGCACAAACAGTAACGAATACACAAATGCGAACGTGTGCGCATCTTTGCATCTGTGCAATTAAATTACCTTTTTCTGGGTTTTTCGAAGATCAGCCAAATACGTAATTTCGCGGAAAATAAAAACCTAAAGCTAAACGTAAAAAACATCACCACCGCCACAGCCAGCTTTGCGCAGAAAAAACCCTCCATGTTCCGTATGCAAACGGAATACCGGCAGCTCTCCCACCCGGCAACAAAGAGAACGCAGTCAGCACGGCGTCGCCTACTTCGTCCCTCCCCGCCGCGGCCACCGACGCCCCCCGGTAGGCCAGTCGCCCCGCGGCGCCCGCCCGCCCTGCGGGGCTGCCCGCGGCCGGCGACAGCGCGCCTGCGGCGCGGCCCCGCGCCGGGCCCCGCGGCCCATCCGCCGCCCTGCGCTGCCACCTGGCGGCGGCGGGAGGCGCCGCACCGCGCCGTGGCGGCAGCCCGCGGCCAGGCGGCCCCGCGGCGGCGGCCGCCCGGAGCGCTCGGGCGCGCCGCCGGCACCGCGGCCTCCCCCGCTGCCGCGGGGAGCGGGCCGGGCGGAGATGGGGGGCGTCCGCGGAGCGGCGTGGTTGTTGCTGCTGCATCCCGACCCCCTCCGCGCCCCGTGGCTGGAGTGGGCAGAGGGGAAAGGATAAAATAAACGACCCCGACACACACCGCGCGCCTCCGGTCCCGGAGGATGCGGGTAGCGAAACCCGCCGTTTCCTCTCCCCGCGACCCCCCAGTTCCCCACGGTCTCCGTGGATGCAGCGGAGGCTCCCGCACAGTGAGCAGCGGCAGCGGCGGCCGCCGGGCCACCGGCTCCCGCCGCCCGCTCCGCTCCGCGCCGCCCGGCCACAGCCAGCAGGCGCTGCAGGCAGAGGACGGGGGCAGCTGCGCCGCCGCGCCGCTGCCTACCGCGGGCCGCCGGGCCCCGGGACTGCGACCCGAGGGCGCGGGGGAGAGCGGAGGCGGTGTCCGGGGCGGCGGCGGAGCGCGGGGAAAGTTGGCCCGTGCCGGGGAAAGTGTGAGTACAGCCGCGCCGCGCGTGGGGTGGGGGTGTGGCGGGGGCGGGGGCGGGAGCGCGGCGCTCGTATCGGCATGTGTCTGCCTGCGCGTGTGCGTGTGCGGTGTGTGACCGTGCGTGCGGGGTGCGCGGCGCCGAGCGGGGCCGGCTGCCCGCCGCGCCGTCAGCCGGGGACACCCTCCCCGCCGCCCCGGACCGCGGCCCTCCCCCGCCGCCCCCTCCCTCCCGCCTCCCTCGCCACCCCCCGCCGCCTCTCCCCTTCCCGCACCCCCGATCCGCTCAGCCCCCCCCCCCCCCCCGCCGCCGCCCCGCCCTCCCTCCCCTCCCACCGCCCCCCCTCCCGCTGCCCTCAGCGGCGGCGGGGAGAGCGCGGCGCTCCTCCGGCCGCCACCGCCCCCGCCGTGAGGGCGCGCGCCGGAGTGCGCGCGCGGAGCGCGCGCCCCCGCGGCTGCCCGGGCACGCGCGCGCGCGCCCCGCGCTTGTGTGACCGTGTGTGTGCGTGTGTGTGTGTGTGCGTGTGTGTGTGTGTGTGCGCGTGTGTGCGCGCCCCTGTGCGAGCGCTGGTGTCTCGGCGCCGCCTGCGTGCGGGGGGTGTTTGTGTGCGCTCCGCACCGAGCCGCCCCGGCTGCTGCGATACTCGCCTCCGCCGCCGCCCCGGCGGCTCCGCGCAGCGCCCGCGCAGCGGGTAGGCATCTTCATGGGTTGCCACCATGCTTGGGCCCTGGAGATTTCGGGCGAAGTAAGTACCGGGGTTGACTTTTCTCGCGCTCTCTTTCTCTCTTTTCTTCCTCCCTTCCTTCCTCCCCCCCGCCCCTTCACCGCCGGGTCTTTCCTTGCTGTTGCTTTCCACCCCCAACCCCTCCCCCGTCCCCCCCCCCCGGAAAGCCATTTCTCCCAACTCTGGGTGCTGCTCAGTTGGGTGGCAGTGTCCGGCTGGGGCTGCTTGCTTGCTGCTGCTGTCGGCGGTACTGAAAGCTGCTTCGAGCCGGATATGCAGTGCGGTAATCTAAGGGTTGAACTCTTCGGGGAAAAAACCGTACACAAGAAAAATCCCGATGCAACCCCTTTCCTCTTCTCCCCTCCCCCTCTTCGCCCCCCCCCCCCCCCATATGAACCTCTGTAGGGAGCTGGAGAACAGCAGCACGCAGTCATCACAGAGGGGTTTCCAGGGCGGGATTGCAACCTTGCATATAGCCAGCTACAACTTTATTTTCTTTACCTCCCATCCCCCTCTCCCCCCCTTTTTTTTCAGGGAAGGGGAGAACGGAGGAGGGAGGGAATATTATATTTGCCTCCTTTACTAACCGTAATTGAATTAAAGTTGTAAAATGCTTGGGAGTTTAACATTGACCGGGCAGGTTTTCAATGGCTTTTTTTTTTTTTCCTCCGAAGAACTGTCGGTTAATGGATGAATGGATCTGATCGAGCTGAGAAAGAATATGCTAGATACATGCCTTTGAGTAAGATTTCTTCTGCCTTTATGCAGTGAAGCCTTTTGCTTTGAGTAATTCCGATCCAGTTGACGTCTGGTCAGAATCAGAGAGAGATTCGCCGAGACTTCCGATTTCTTGCTGCATGACTGCCTTTGCTGCAAGTGCTAGATTTGCAGCCTTGAACCTGATGCCACAGGAGATGTCTTGCAGTACTGAGACTTCCCGTTTTTTAGGATGCGTTCCTCCAAACCAGAGTTGTGGCATGAGGATTGGAGCTCTGAGGTGGACGATAGAAAATGCAAGCCTGCTCCAAGATCCCAGCATTTAAGCCTGGATGATTTATTAGTCTTCCCCTACCGACACACACAATGCATTTATTTTCCCTATTCATATTGCTTTTAGACTAGTAGAAGTAGAAGAAAGCCACAAGGAGTCAGAAAGACTGCAAGAAGGAATGGAAATAGGATTTGTTTCCTGCTAGGTGAAATTCGGGTATTAAATTACTGATGTAGGTCAATGGTAGGGTTTCCCTTCCACCTCCCCTTGGCTTTTAATCAGCCTGGGTGTCTTCTCCCCTAAGGGATGAAGAGTACTGACAGCCATCGCTGCTTATAATCAGTAACTCTGATGCTTGGAGTGTTGGCGATGAGATATTTCCATGAGACCTATTTAGATCTCTCCACTTCTACCAGGCTAGTTTTGCAGAACGTTGGGAATAAGCGATATGTCAGATATGGCTGAGACGCCGAAGATGATCCGCATGTTTTACATTTTTCACAAATTTTGGGTGAGTGGTTAAAACATTTCCTTAAGAGAGTGTGTGTGTGGGGTGTGTGTGTGTCTGTGCCTGTCTGTGTAAGAACTGAAGACCTTTGCTTGATAGTCAGCTCTGTTACATTGTATATAACTCATGGGGGGGGGGGGATTATAATATCAATTAAAATTATTTACTTGTGTAAAGATACAAAATTTCTTTCACTGAAGAGAGCTGTTAAGCGCACTGAAGTAGGAGGTTAATGTATTTAATCTCATTACTGAAGAATGCCACCACAGAAGTCATCTAGGGGGTTTGTGTGTGTGTGTGTGTGTGTGCATGTCTGTGTGGGTGGGTGTGTGCTTTGTAAATGTATAGATAGAAAAAAATCCCCATAAAACAGTTTTAAGAAATGAGTGATGTGCAGAATGTGTCAGTATTCTCTCTGTTGCATTAAGCTGCCGTTTTCAGCACTGAGCATTTTTCTTTGGATTCTTACCATGGCATTTCCACCACCGGTTAAAAATCAAGGTAGAAGGAGGGGAAGACCTTGGTGCGCTGTTCACTGGGGAGGTTCTGAAGGGAAGGGGGAGCTGGGTAATAGGGGAGGTGGGAAACCTCGTAAAATGGTGCTTCTTTTCTCTTAAATTAGAACCATGAAACTGAACTGACAGCCATTTTATGTATATTTATGGGGCTGGTCATGAAAAAGAAATCCAAGGAAGCATTGAAATGCACCCCACAGGAACAGAACCAGAACAATTCCTACTGTGACCTCACCTTTTTAAACACCACAGTCATTTGACTCACTAGGAGTTGCCCATCAACCTTTTAATCAATGCATGTCATCCAGTTTTCGAAAGTGTGGGAATTAGAAGTGACAGGAGGGTTTTTTTTGTTTGATTAACAATCCATTCTCTACCCCACTGAAGATACATATAAACTTTGTGTCCATTTTAAATTTTATGGGGCTGTGCTATTATGCTGCTTTCTTTTTTTCTCCTTACCCTTACAGGAAATAAAATGTACGCTTGCTGCTCTACAGTAACTTTGGAACAGGACCTCAACAAAAAAATGCATATCTGGATGCTGCAGACGATCGCATTTGCTTTAACATCGCTAGTCCTTTCGTGGGCAGAAAGCATTGAGTATTATGGGGAAATCTGTGATAATGCATGTCCTTGTGAGGAGAAGGACAGCATCTTAACAGTGAGCTGTGAAAACAGAGGGATCATCAGCCTTTTTGAGATCAGTCCACCAAGGTTCCCTGTCTACCACCTCTTGTTGTCTGGTAACCTTTTGAACAGACTGTACCCAAACCAGTTTGTCAATTACACGGGGGCTTCCATTTTGCATCTGGGAAGCAATGACATACAAGACATCGAAACGGGGGCCTTTCATGGTCTGAGAGGTTTAAGGAGGCTGCACCTGAACAACAACAAGCTGGAACTTTTACGAGATGACACTTTCCTTGGGCTAGAGAGTTTGGAATACCTACAGGTCGATTATAATTATATTAGCATCATTGAACCTAATGCCTTCAGCAAACTGCATTTGCTGCAGGTGCTGATTCTCAATGATAACCTCCTCTCCAGTTTGCCCAACAACCTTTTCCGTTTTGTGCCCTTAACTCACCTGGACCTGAGGGGTAACCGGTTGAAGCTGTTGCCCTATGTGGGCCTTTTGCAGCACATGGATAAAGTGGTGGAGCTGCAGCTGGAGGAAAACCCCTGGAATTGTTCCTGTGAGTTGATTGCTCTAAAGGATTGGCTGGACAGTATCTCCTACTCTGCTCTGGTGGGAGATGTGGTTTGTGAGACCCCTTTCCGCTTACATGGTCGAGACTTGGATGAAGTCTCCAAGCAGGAGCTTTGCCCCAGGAGGCTCATCTCGGATTATGAAATGAGACCGCAGACACCATTGAGCACCACAGGGTATTTCCACACTACCCCGGCTTCGGTCAACTCCGTGGCCACTTCTTCTTCAGCTGTTTACAAATCCCCCTTGAAGCCCCCCAAAGGGACCCGCCAACCCAACAAGACGAGGGTGCGCCCCACCTCCCGCCTGCCCTCAAAAGACCTGGGATACAGCAACTACGGCCCCAGCATTGCCTACCAGACCAAATCCCCGGTGCCTTTGGAGTGTCCTACTGCCTGCACTTGCAACTTGCAGATTTCTGACCTGGGCCTCAATGTCAATTGTCAGGAGAGGAAGATTGAGAGCATTTCTGAACTGCAGCCCAAACCCTATAATCCCAAGAAGATGTATCTGACGGAAAACTACATTGCTCTGGTACGCAGGGCAGATTTTGTGGATGCTACTGGTCTGGATTTGCTGCACCTGGGCAATAATCGGATCTCGGTCATTCAGGACCGGGCTTTTGGGGATTTAACTAATTTGCGAAGGCTGTACCTGAATGGGAACCGGATCGAGCGGCTGAGCCCGGAGCTGTTCTATGGGCTGCAAAGCCTGCAGTACCTCTTCCTGCAGTACAACGTCATTCGGGAGATAGAGGCAGGCACCTTTGAACCTGTCCCCAACCTTCAGCTCTTGTTTTTGAACAACAATCTGCTGAGGTCTTTGCCGGGGAACATTTTTTCTCGTCTGTCTCTCTACAGGCTGAGCCTGCGGAGCAACCACTTCTCCTACCTGCCAGTGAGCGGGGTGCTGGACCAGCTGAAATCCCTGCTGCAGATCGACCTGCACGAGAACCCCTGGGACTGCACCTGCGACGTGGTGGGCATGAAGCTGTGGCTGGAGCAGCTCAACACCGGTGTCCTGGTGGACCAGGTTATCTGCGAGTCCCCTAAGAAGTTTGCCCAGAGCGACATGCGGGCCGTCCGGGCGGAGCTGCTGTGCCCCGACTACTCGGACATCGTCGTCTCCACGCCCACGCCGTCCCCGGGCCAGCTGCCGGCCAGGACCACCCCCTCCTCCTCCACCGTGCGCCTCAACGGCACGGCGGCGGCGGGCGGCTCTGCGCCCGCGGGCAGCGCCGGCGGCAGCAGCTCCTCGGTGCCGCTCTCGGTGCTCATCCTCAGTCTGCTGCTCGTCTTCATCATGTCCGTCTTCGTGGCGGCGGGGCTCTTCGTGCTGGTGATGAAGCGGCGCAAGAAGGGCCAGGGTGACCACGCCAGCGCCAACAACTCCGACGTGAGCTCCTTCAACATGCAGTACAGCGTCTACAGCGGCGGCCACCACCACCACCACCACCACCCCCACCTCCAGCAGCACCCGCCCCACCGCGGCGGCGGCGGAGGGGGCGGTGGCGGGGGGGGCGCGGCGCTGCCCAAAGTGAAGACCCCCGCCGGCCACGTCTACGAGTACATCCCGCACCCCCTGGGCCACATGTGCAAAAACCCCATCTACCGCTCCCGGGAGGGCAACGCGGGCGAGGATTACAAAGACCTCCACGAGCTCAAGGTCACCTACAGCAGCCACCCCCTGCAACCCGGCGGGGGCGCGCCGCCGCCCCCGCCGCCCCCGCCGCCGCCGGCGCCCGGCGGGGAGGATGCGCCCGTGCGCAGCCCCGCGTACAGCGTGAGCACCATCGAGCCGCGGGAGGAGCTGCTCTCCCCGGTGCAAGACGCCGATCGCTTTTACCGGGGCATTTTGGAGCCCGACAAACACTCCCCCTCCTCCACGCTGGGCACACCCGGCTCCACCCTCCCCGACTACCCCAAGCTCCCCGCCGCCTACACCTACTCCCCCAACTATGACCTTAGGCGTGCCCACCAGTACTTGCACCCGGGGCCGGGGGACGGCAGGCTCCGGGAGACGGTGCTCTACAGCCCCCCGAGTACTGTCTATGTAGAGCCCAACAGGAACGAGTACTTGGAGCTAAAAGCAAAACTAAACGCAGAGCCGGACTACCTCGAAGTGCTGGAAAAACAGACCACATTCAGCCAGTTCTGAGAAACAGCCCCCCCCGCCGCCCCCCCGCCAACCATAGCAGCTCCTTCTCTAGAGTATTTGTATTTAACAACCACACGCAAAACAAAGAAACGTAAATGCTGACCTCCCCCCCACCTCGCCCTCCTCCTTTTTGCCCCCTTTAATTCATTTTATTGTAGGGTGAAGTGCCTTGGCACAGGATTTTTCAGCTTCGGGGAATGATTCTGAAAGGGTGTGCTGTTTATTTTACTTTCTTTTCGGTTGTGTTTTTTTCTTCTTTTTTTTTTTTTTCTTTTACTGTGTTTGGAATTAGGAAAACACCTATTGTGTAAACTGGGCACAACACTGGATTGTGCATGTGCCCGTTTGTGCTTGGGGAAGGTGGCAGGAGGGTTTTGTCAGGTCACATTCAGGTTACAAGTACAAAAGTCATGGTCACTTTTTTTTTTGTACAGACATTGTTTAATTTTGTTTTCTTTCTGGTGGAAGAGTACAGCGCACATTTTCCCTTTTTAGCCATGGGTGAGTCTAAATGGCTTTTATGGAGAGATTAGCACACCCCGACTTTAATACAAGGTTTCCTTTTTTTAAGGATGTGTTTGTATGCTTTCTGGACTTTTGAATTAAAAAATATATTATGATCTTTAAAAGGATCACTGTAGATGTGGACAAATCATTAAAGAGTGCAGAGATATATGATCCATAACTGGTTAGTGAAAATAACTTATTGATGAAATATAAAAAAATATTTTATTGTAGCACCTATTTTTATATGCACATTAGCATTTCTCTTTCCTTCACTATTTTAGGGCCTAATCCTGCAAATTCTTACTCACTTGAGTATCTCTACTTGTGAAAGAAGTCCCAGCTTAGGCCTTCATCCTGCAGGCACTTAAGCACATTAAAAACTTTACCAATGTGTTTAGTCCCATAGACTCACTCACTGAGCAAAGTTAGTCAAATGCCCAAAAGATTAAGGTAGAGGATGCAGAACTACTCTTACCAGTAAAACTACTGGGATGTTTAAGTGTTATTTTGCTTTTTTCAGGATGGGGTCCAAAGTCTGTGGATTGCTTTAAAGTGTTGCACTACATTGAGAGCTTTTTTTCCAAAGCTGATGTAGTATCAGGAGGACCTTATAAATCACTACAGATAATGCCAATTATGACCAAATCTTAACAGACAATCTAGGACATATAATCTGATCACAATAGAAAAAATCATGTTCCTCTATTTAAAAATGTACCTTTTAGCAACCTCCTGCTCAGGCATCTGGTTGGGCAAACTAGTGAGGGACATGTAGAAGGCATTCATTTCAGCAGGAAAAAAAAAGTGTTTAATTTTTGATTTGTCAGTTTTTGCTTGGTTTTTTATTTTTTTAATTTTTTCATTAGTTAACCAAAATATAATGATTTTAAAACTGTTGTAGCCAGTTTCTGATTGTTTAGTCACGTACGATTGCACTTGTACAGGTCCACATGTTTACTGGCATCCTGAAAGACCAAATGATGGACTGTACACATCTATATACAATGTCTTTACCCCTTTGGGCAGCAGGCAATGGCAAGGATATTCATAAATACAGCATCACTGTAATATGGGACAACTGATGTCTCATATGTATCCCAGCACATGTGATTTTTTAATAGTTTCTGAATAAACACTTGATAAATATTTCAAATGTAAGAACATGAAGTATTGAGTATCTGAAGTTTAAAATTTCTTGCCAAAATCATCTGTTTGTACGTTGGATTCTCTTTACTAGCAATTATGGCTCATCAGAAAGATCTAACATTTTTAGGCAAAGCATAATGTGTTGTCTATTTTCAAAACACAACATACGGTAATTACCAGCATATATAACATGGATCAGAGAGTGACACACGGATATGTGTTTCACCAACATATTGGATAAGATAGTTTTATATTTACATTTTGTTTCCTTGCTGAAGTGTTCTTTAATATATGGAACAGGGTAAGTGATATTTCATATGCGGTTTTGTCTTTCTTCTTTAGGTTATAATGTTTGGTATTGTTTGCAGAGTTGCTCACTAGTACATCTTTTATTGCAAAAGGGCTCTGTTCAGTTCTGCTTTTCCTATCCATGCACAATCTGTCACTTTCTACAAAAACAAAGCTATATAACTGGTCCTTTGGAATTCAAGATAAATGTTTTGTTGGCATGTGTTCTTCCCTCTATGCCACCCACACCGAGCAAAAGAAAAAAAAAAAAAAAAAAGGCATGACTGTATTTAGCTTGGACACTTTAGTAAGTGGAGTGTTATTTCAGTTTGAAATGCAGATATGAGGAGTGTTCTTTTGTCACTAGAGACACAACACATGGCTATTCTGTGCACTGCTCTCGATCTCCTGCAGACTTCCCATTGACACTAGAGAGACAGATGAGTATTGCTGCCTGAGGTGCAGCTCTGGAGCCCTAATTTTGAATTACCTCCTTTATTGCTGAAACCAGTGGCCTGGTTCTCCTCCCATTTAAACTCAGTAGAGGCACACTGTTGTTAAATGAGTATAAGTAAAAAATTTTCAGCCTCACTGGCTTTGTCATTCACTAAGAGAAAGGCTAACTCAGGATTGAATGAGAAGGTCCTGCAAACAGTATGTGTCCATTCATGTGTATATGTATTTTTTTCTCTGTGATTCTAAACTCATAAACAGGAGATTGCATAGGTGTCAATACAAATGTAGGATTAGGTTCTTAATGGGAAAGGTACATTTTACATGGCATTCTGCCACAAAGAGGCAGCATCCACAAATGAGTAAATGAGCAGGAATTGCTTGGATTTGTAAGAAATAGCTGATAGAAATGTCTCAGCAGTCTGTGTATGCTTACATTCTGATGCTGCCATTTCTGAGGCTGATAGTACTGCTGCTTCTATGTTTCTACACACACTTAATAACTGGTTATGAAGATTTTTTCTATGGGTCTACACTAAAATCAGAACAATTAATTTAAATCTCTTCACTTTCTCATCTTCAGTAGAAAAAATATATTATCAGTTCCATTATTGGAGAAAAAAATTAAATGGCATGAATTACCTTCAGAAAGTGCATTTTTGAAGAGAAATCCTTAAAAAAGAATACAGAGTGCAAAATAATATTCTTTAGTCCATAATTACCCTGAAACACACCTGAAAGGGCTATTTGTGAATGAGGACTTTAATGGAAGTAGGATTTCCCACTCAGTGGCTACAATGATATATCACCTGTGGAAAATTATAGTAAGAAAAAGTAGATGGGAATGTGACTTGACAAAGGAAGATGTGGTTCTGATATGAAAACCCAGGATAACTTGTTTAAAGAAAAAACATTTGGATAAGTATATGACCTTTGTTTTGTTAGCTAGATAGTGAAACCTTCTGCATGATGATCTGAGGAGTTAGTGCTGACCAAAGCGGTAAAAGTGTAAGAAGAAAAATAATCCCCTATTTTAAGAATTCTGAATATTATTTTAGCTTGTTTTAGGTTGGTTATCAGACTGGTTTAGGTTGGTTATTAAAATTATTTCCCCCCCCCCCCCTTTTTTTTTTTTTTTTGTCTTTTGACAAGTATTATTGAGCTTACGAAGTCACACATATGGCCTCACATTTTATTTCAAAGGGGCATGAAATTCTGTCATAAAAGAGGAAAAAAGGTGGAAGACAATCCTAATTTCTCAATGTAACTACTAGAATCAAACCACGGATTGTGATGATATAGAACATTTATTCTTATGAAGTAAAAGACATATTCTTTGTACTTTCTTTTGTTTTCTCATATTGTGCCAATTTAATGTCCTAAATACTAATGGTGAGTTTAGGGGTGAGATATCTCTCTCTCTCTCTCTCCTTTTTCTTTGTTCATTCTTTCTTTTCTTTTCTTTTCTTTTCTTTTCTTTTCTTTTCTTTTCTTTTCTTTTCTTTTCTTTTCTTTTCTTTTCTTTTCTTTTCTTTTCTTTTCTTTTCTTTTCTTTTCTTTTCTTTTCTTTTCTTTTCTTTTCTTTCTTTTCTTTTCTTTTCTTTTCTTTTCTTTTCTTTTCTTTTCTTTTCTTTTCTTTTCTTTTCTTTTCTTTTCTTTTCTTTTCTTTTCTTTTCTTTTCTTTTCTTTTCTTTTCTTTTCTTTTCTTTTCTTTTCTTTTCTTTTCTTTTCTTTTCTTTTCTTTTCTTTTCTCTTTCTTTTCCTTTCCTTTCCTTTCCTTTCCTTTCCTTTCCTTTCCTTTCCTTTCCTTTCCTTTCCTTTCCTTTCCTTTCCTTTCCTTTCCTTTCCTTTCCTTTCCTTTCCTTTCCTTTCCTTTCCTTTCCTTTCCTTTCCTTTCCTTTCCTTTCCTTTCCTTTCCTTTCCTTTCCTTTCCTTTCCTTCTCCTTTCCCTCTTCCTCTCTCCTCTCCTCCCTCCTCCTCTCCTCCTCTCTCCTCCTCTCCTCTCCTCCTCTCCTCTCCTCTCCTCTCCTCTCCTCTCCTCTCCTCTCCTCTCCTCTCCTCTCCTCTCTCCTCTCCTCTCCTCTCCTCTCCTCTCCTCTCCTCTCTCCTCTCCTCTCCTCTCCTCTCCTCTCCTCTCCTCTCCTCTCCTCTCCTCTCCTCTTTTCTATATTACATACTTTACTCCCATCTTTCATAAAGGAGCTGATTTCAACTGGTTAATCCCAGAAGATATACCTTGTAATTTCTAGACATTCTTATACACTACTTGAAAACACCAGATGCTATGTCAGTCCTGTCATCAATTTGAACTCTGACATAAATGCAGCTTCCACTTTTATAATTCCAGGGCCCAAATTCTCACACTTTTTTTTTTTAGATTTACCTCTCATTATTTTAGTGGTCACTTAAGGTTGTAAAAACATGTTCAGTTTATTCTGTATACTGCAGTATTTAATTTCTGAATGTTATCCTATGTTTTTATTTTTTACAAAGCATATAGCTAAACCTTAGGAGTATTCTTTTTAGGAAAACATATTAGATGTGGTGGTACCTTTCCACATATCACATAATAATTTAATTGTTAAAGTAATATAACAAAACTAATGGTGAAATATCATTAAAAATACCCTCTGACCCATGGAAAACACAATTTAGAAAATATTTCTGAAAAGGCAGGAATAGCTAATCATGGTTGTTGGTAAAATATGAAGGTAACATCCTGGTTCTGTACATTGTTTAGACTTTTATGTAGCTGGAGCTAAAATGTCTGCCCAGTGTGTTGTGTTTCTCACAGAAACTTAAGAGTCTGCTTAATGCATATGGTTCCCTCTCAGAGGGCGAGTCCATTAAAGCACTACATCCTGAAGGGCAGGGTAAACAAGAGCTCCTTCATTTTTAGAGGGCAGGTTCTTCATATTGCTCAGTGTCTCCGGGGACCCTGAATAGCCTTTCATTTGGTTAAAGACTGGCATACTGAAATGCAGCATGTCCAAACCAGCCTCTAGAGAAGGGGGCCAAAATCTTTGTTTGTCTTATGCAGAACTGAGAATGCTATTGGCACTACTGGCATTAAACAAGAAAAATGGGGAGAGAAGAGAGAGTGAATGGCAGACACAATTCCATAGCTGTCAGCCTTCAAATGGTCTTCACATCTGTATTGATTATTTGATTGTAGGGAATTGTACCTCCTTTCAGAAGCATCCCTTTACTCTGGAAAATGTAGAACCTCAAGCTAAGGCGTGACAAGAGGATGGAGGAGTAGATGACTGAGGGGGTTCTGTGAGAGGAGTGGGCAGGATAGCAGCACTCTGAACGGGGCGGCCATACTAATTGTTCGTTTACATCATTTCCCAACCCTTCTAAGAAGCTTTGCAATGTTCTCTGATTAAATGAGAGCACATAGATCTCCTTGCAGTCCAGCAATACTGCCTTACGGATTTGTGTTTATCCATCTATGTATAAATACTATCCTAATATAAATATCACAAGTCTTTACAATTTATATTGCTTTTTTCTGTTCATTATTCAGCTACGTTTCAGAGTACCTAGCAGTATGATAATACTTCAGAAATACTAAGTACAGTTATGCTTTAGAATAATTATTTATTCTTAAAAGACTGAACAGAACAGGGTTAGGAAACAAAAAGAGGCACATTTAAGTCCTAGGAACTAGAGGCATTTAGTTAATTGAATATACAAAGAAATAAAGTGTAATGAAGTTTGTAATTAAATGGTTATCAAATTAACTATTTAACTTACATCTAATGGGCCACATTTTGCTTCTAGTTGTGTAAGTACAAAACTGGATTCCATTGACTTAAGGAAGTTACAAAACATTTACCTTGCTCTTATGAGTTTGGCTTTTTGTCATTGAAATAAGCCATTCTCTTAGCATTTTTGTTTTGTAAAGGGAAAAATTTGAATAAGGTAGTGATAAAAGTTTGTAGTTCTGCTATGTACCTCCAAAATGAATTTCATCTATTTCCAACCTGCTGACAAATTAAATGAACATTAATGTAGTATAGCACTGTAAAATTTATCTGGGAACCATATTCTCCTGATTATATACGAAGTTTAGTTTACATCCACATATACAAATGTGGTTCCTGAGAATGATGGACCATATTAACTGACAACATACCTTTATGTAATTCTGTGGGCTTGGTCCTGAAACCTTGAATTAGATGAAATAACTATGGAAAAATTTTGTTCCTTTTGTGGTGTTTTTGCCATGGAAGATGCAACCACTTTTATTGCAATTTTGTGGCCTCGTATTTACAGTATTTTTAAATTTTGCAGAAAACTATAGACCATGTCAAATGTAATTTTTTTTTTTTGTTTGGACACATCATTAGTATTGTATATCATGACATGGTTCTGGGTGACCCTCCAAAAATATGTCTAGAGTGGGGTAAGATAAAAAGTTGAAATAATAATTGTCTAGTTCAATATTTCATGTAATAAAACATTTCTTCTCATGTTTTCAACAATATATCTGATTTTGTGAACATTAGATTATCAACACCTTCTGGTAATTTGGTACCAATACTGTGACAAAAATTTTATATTCCTATTTGGAAAAGGGGAGAAAGTGTGAGATTGCTGTTGTCAGAGACATCATATCAACTTTATTCAAAAATACTTTTAAATAAAAGTAATGACTAAGTTAGTTTCTTAAAATAAAACTTGAAAGGTGACAATCTAGTACAGTTTTCTAATTTCTGAAAACAGTTTAATTACCAAGTAGATTATTATTTTAACCATCTGTATTTTAAAAAAAGAAAACAAAATATATATATATATATATATGTGTGTGTATATATATATGGAAGTGTATGCATACATATATATTTATAAGTATGCATATATATGTGTATATGTATGCATACACATATATTTATCTATATTTCTTTAATTAACATTGTCTTTACTGTGATGTCAGAATATTTCCATGTGTGTTTTGAAAGCTTTTAGGCCTGGAATGAAGCAAAATTGCTTCATATAGCATATGAAGCATGTAAATGCTATATCCACAGAGTCACCAAAAAGTCACTCCAGTCCTACAAGACTTCAACTTGTCTAATATGGTAATATAAATGTTTATTTGGGGTTGCTAGGAACAAAAGTTCAGGCCCAAATCCAGTTTGCAACTAGCTGAATATGGATTGAGGGACATTAATATTCCTGCACCTTAAAACTCTGCCTTTTACATTTGAAGTAATATCACATAACAGGAGTGGCCTGAATTTAACTTTGCTGTCACTTCATTACAATAACAATTAGCTTGTCCAGGCAAATGGATAAATAAACACATACCAAATGTATTTATGAAAATTGAAACAGGTCTTACAAAGTTCTCACTATTAGATATCTGAATTTAGTTTTAAAATAATAAATCCATAACTATTTAATTATGCAATAATTATTGCATGACAGGTTTTTTTCTCTTTCTTAATGCTGAACTTAGGTGAACTATTCAGTTTTTCAGTCAAAACTATAATAAGGCTTGTACTCTCAATGGCAGTTGCTTTCTGCTAAAATTAAAGCAGGGTTGTTCACAGTATTGATACTCTTCAGCTATGATACAGTTTTATCATTGTAAATTCTATTTTAAAATTTATAAAATTAAACATTGAAATGCATTTTCAGGTTGACAGTTTATTAAGTTGAATCAAATATGTCATTACATTTATCTAAAATTTATTAATGCAATTTTAAATTGTTTTCACATATTTTTTTTAAGTCATTCATAGAACTATTTATAAGTGATATAATGCTGTGGTTACATGAGTTTATGTATAGTTACATGCAGTACTGCACATTCAGTTAGATGTTATCTGACAATTTATAGCAAACCCAAATGTATAGGTTACAGTATGTTTCACATTAGGCTCAAAATTCAAGAATATGTACATTTTTCTGTTCAAATTTATACAAAATGCCTACATTAAGATCAAAGAACTTGCACCATATACTTTCAAAGAATGAATATTCTGCTGAATCATTTCTTGCCAAGCATAAATTTCTTCCTTTAGTGATGATGAAAAGTGCATCAAAGGAAAAATTGGCTAATCAGTATATTTGACGTTTTTGAATTGAATGAAAATTCTCCCATCAATTTCATTTTTTGAAAGTATGGAATCTCTTTACAGTTTGTCTTATGTTTTTGTCTCTTCCTGTTAGAGACTGTTTGTTAGCTTACCTTGCATAGGGAAAATACCTTCTGCAAAGGTGTTTCAAATCTTAATTGGTTATAACATCTCTATCAGTTATAAGTTTGGGTGTTTCTAAAGGTTGTTTTCTTCATTCAGTGATTACATTATGCTTGATCTTTTAAGGGTGAATATTTTTAGTTTGTTTCCATCCAAAGATAGTATGCAATGTAGTTAATACTGGTTGTGGAAATGATTTAATAATACTATATACTGATGGGTTCATTAAGTTTATAATATTAATGTTTAAAAAACATTCTAACTCTTTAAAATGGATTTAACAGTTATACATTTTCTATTTTAGTTTTCTGTTTTCTTGTCTTATTCTTTTTTCCTACACATTACTGAATCAAACTGCTTGCCTTTGTTTTGGAGTCTGCTTTTTATTTTATTTTGAGTACAGAGCACAATTGTCTGCAGAGGGATCTATGCTATTGTTCTTAAGTGTGTATGTTTTCTGTTAAAGAAAAATACTGTACTCTTTTAGATAGCTATTGATTTTCTAGGCAGAATCATATGGTCTACATTTCTGCCCTCCTTGTCTCTCCATTCTTACACTGTGAGGCAGTGAAGAGGCATAAGTGTTTGCTTTTGTAGCTCTGATAGCTGGAATAAGACCTTAAGCAAAATCCTCATCAAAGTCAAAGGAAATTATGTTTTAGATAGGGATTTTTTTAAAAATTCTATCTATAGCTTCATTAGTGTAAATCTGTAACATGAATACATACATGCATAAATATATATTTATATGTATGTATGTCTGAGGCACCAGTCAGTGCAGAATGAAG
Organism: Mycteria americana; assembly: GCF_035582795.1. NCBI lineage: Eukaryota > Metazoa > Chordata > Aves > Ciconiiformes > Ciconiidae > Mycteria > Mycteria americana. The sequence continues at coordinate 168,954,948 of NC_134365.1, read as the reverse complement.
CTTTTTTTGTTGTTGTAGTTGATTTTTTTTAATGCACCTTGTCTCAAAAAGAGGAACTGTCTTACAAGTAGGCAATGCTTATATAATGAAGCTTTTCAGCAGAGTAATTTAAGTGGTAAAATGAACTCTTTATCGACAATTTCTGATTGGGTCTGAAATGTCTCTTTTTACCTTTTTGGCACGGCAGGTACTAGCTACCAACAAGTAAGTGGCAATGTACCATAATATCATGTTGAACAGTATAATATATTAGCTTTATTGTGCAATATATTACTTAAAAAGTTTTAAATGGTAAAGTCTACTAATGCACATCGTACTAACTTGTACATCAACTCTTCTTTAATTATTTTTTTTCCTAAAGAATGAGAAGTTACTACTCTTTTGAGAAAAGTTGTTTCTATATATATGAAAAGTAGTTAAAATAATGATTCTAAATTCACCAATTTTTAGAAACATCACTGAATGTATTTATAATGGTTAATTTTTCATCCATACGTAATTTTATATACTGAATGTGTTCTATAATTTTCAGTATATTTTATATACTGAATGTTATCTGTAATTAAATATTTCTTAAGAATTCTCAGATTACTAAGAAGTTTTTGTTAGATTTGGTTAGGATCAGAGGATTAATTATGGAGAAAAAAAGCATCCTCTTATCATTTTGTCTTCATAATATTTATCTTAGGATCAATTGTCCAAATGAATTGGAATAATTTTTTAAAATGTTAAAATACATCTTAATTTTACCTCATTTTCTATTTGAATGTTTGAGAATTATTTACTGCTCCATGTAATAATCTATCGTGAAATACCAAATTTCCCAACTTTGGCCTGAGCGATACTATGTTATTTCAACTTACAGTTACATAATGAAACTATTTTTCTTTTATGTTTGTCTTAGTTACCCTTACCTCCTGCTTTGTGTGTTGATGTAAGGCCTCACAAATGATCATTTAATCATTAAAGCTCGATATTACTTCATAACCCTCATGGAAAAATAATTTAACACAGCAATGAAGACAAAAGTTCAAAGCTAGATTTTTACTCTTTGACTACTTCCACATGTGAACAAGTTGATTGATGTGAGTAGTCTCATCAGGTTCAGTCAGAGTTTTTGTGTAACACACTTTCATGTGTCTGACACATACAGGCTTAAGTCAGTCCTTAGTCTGAGTTCTGGTTTGCTTGATGAAGTCAGTGTTTCTGAACATATTAAGATAATGATTACTGTTACCAAAGTCTTTGCTTCCTCTAAAAAGGGAACTTTCTGGTTTTACTCATGTAGACAATACGCAACTAGGTGTGTGTATCAGAGAGCATTTTGATAGTCTCAGAAAGGCCTGAGGACCTTGAAATCTAATGCTAGTTCAATTACTGAAATGCTTACTTTTTGTTTTCCTGTATTTTATTTTTAATTGAATGTTACTGGCTTGAAAAGGTTACTCATAATAATGTTTAAGCCTAATGGCAGAAAGGTACTGGGAGGGTTAATGAGTATATTTATTTATTCAGAGATTTGAACTGTAAAGCCATATATGGAAGATAAGTAGTTATAGGTTCTGAATGTCTTCATTTTGTCTTGTCTTCTAAGAAAGTTAGATTTTTTTATTCTAACAGGAAATACAGAATTTGAATGAAATATAAGGATGTTAAATAGCTGTAATCCAAAGGCTTCAATAAGAATTGTTATTATTATTTTTGTTGTTGTCACTGAACTCTGAAAAATCAGGTCATGTTTATTTTTGGGACTTACTGGGTTTTTAGGAGGTGAGTGAACAATGGCTAAGAGGCCTTGCATCTCTCTGCGTTACAACTAGCTAAATTGTACAGTGATGAAATAGGAGCCCTTTTTAGTGAAATCATGTTTTGGGAATATGGTCAATTTACATTTATCTCTGCATTTCAAATATCTAAAAGATAAAAGTTGTCAAAACTATTTCTTAATACTGAGAAGAAAGTAGTTATTTGCAGGTCGGAGATTCTGAAAGCAAGGATTGTTGTTACCAGAAGTGAAAACAATGATTTTACTTTCATTGTCCAAATGTAGAGATGCAAAAGTAAAAACATACAGAACGTAGAGTATTGAATACTCAGAATATTACAAAATCTTAAACTTGTAAACAACCTTTTTAGATATACACAACCTTTTAACCCTTGATATGAGAGTCTTACATATAAAGGAGGTTTTAGCTGTAGTTAGGGCAACATCAGTCTGAAGAGAGGCAGATATTTTGGTCTATCTTATTTTATATAACCTTAGAAAAATCCTTTTGGTCAGCTTAGATTTTTTTTTTTTATTACACAGGAATGAAAATTCTTCATGTCAAAGTTGGAAATTAAAGTGTCACAAAATGTCTCAGTTCCTGGACAAATAACCATTCAGCAACAGCATTAAAATTGCTACAGCAAACTGAAATTTGAAATTAAGATATGATGTTCTGTGACTATGGGAGATATTTGTGAGAGTGCTTTGTTGACAACTAATTGATAATTATGGCTTGTATTCTTCTAACACCTTTCTTCCCAAAGGATCCTAAAGTGCCTTACAAAATTAGGGCCTGTTCCTGCCCTGATTGAAGTCAATGGGAGCACTGCCAATGGGAACAGCACTGGGCACTCAAGAAGCTAATAAAAGCTGCATTCAGACATCACTTCTACCACTGAAATGTGTAACTGTTCAATTTACACAGCAATACTCCCCAGTGTTTAAGACAGGAAGTGAATATTATCATACGCAGATTGCAAATTTTAAAAATAAAATATAATTTTAAAGGGATACATGGTCCAAATATTAGTGTTAATGTCCCAGCTTTTGGTTAAGATTTCTGTTTGAGACTTCATCCAAACACATTTTTGTATTTTTTTCAGAAGATTTGAACATTAATTCCAGTAGTTCTAATGGCCGATATCACTTTCATTATTCATAGGTTGTATACACATATTTTGGAGCTCAGATTTGCATTTTTTGTGCAATAGTATAAAATAATTTCAGAAAAATATAACATGGATATATAAGAAATCTTCTATATTTATTGTATCTTTTTGCTGATTATTTTTTAACTGCTACCTGAGGAAAGCTTGGTATTACAATCAGTATTTGGCATATATTTCCATACTCTTTCATTTTACATATTAAGCTGATGGCTTAAAATTTGTCTGCTATAATAACACTGTGGCATGCATTGATACAAAAAAAAGTGGGAACTAATGCAGATATTTGTAATACTATGAAAAGGCCTGAATTTTTTTTTTTTCACTCGGCAATTTTTTCTCAACCATTCATATTGGTGAGTGATTAAAATAATTAAATTATTTAACAAATTTAAAATTATTAAAATTTAACAAATGAAAGAGGAAAACTTTCAAGACACCATAAAAAGTTCCTTGGCTGTTGGACTGTTTTGTTTTACTCCAGTTAGATGCTTTAAGTTGGGACTGAAAAATAAGCAGCTCCAAGAGGAACTAACCATCAGAACAACTTATCTAACAGACTATCTGTCAACTGAAGTCTTTAAATCAGATGGTGTATACATGCTGTATATTCAAAAAGAAGTTTGAGATTACATGGCTAGATAAATTCAACACTAGTCTTATTGAATCCTTCTAGTCTTATTGAATAAAGATTTATTAAATCCTCTGGCAAAATCACAGAAGATACAGCTTTGCATTTTTGACATGTCTAAGGTGAAAATATTCTGTAGAGTTCATTGAAATACTATATTTACCTTATTAAAAAAAACCAAATACAACAAAAGCAACAAACAAACAGATGTAACCCCAATTTCAAAGAATGTTCTTTTTTTCATGCTGTACCTAGATAAAATATTTACAGTGTAACTAAATTCCCTTGGCCATCCCAGAACAGAAGGTTAAGAAGGTAGTTCATAAAAGGGGGTTTCAGAGAAATTGCAGCATATTGTATGCATCTGTTATATAGATGTGGCTTTCAAGTAGTTGTGAATGTGTTAGAGGAAGGCACTCTGTTAGAACTTAATTCAGAATTAATTCATTAAGATAGAACTTAATGTAGTTAGAACTTAAATGTCTCTCTCTACTAGAAACACAATATTTTACAGTCTTTTATAACAATAACAGCCTTGTAATATACAAATTACTGTCTATGCTGGATGAACAACTGCCATGTTTTCTTACCTACATTTCTGGCTAGAAAACTCACATCTTCCCCAAAAAGAATTTGACATAGGTAAAAATAATTTGACATAATTGTTCCAGAAAGCTACAGACAGATATGGAAAACAGCCATTGCAGTTAACAGCCAATTATTTTCATTTTCTTTCATATGTGTTTTCAATAAAAGTATTATATTCTTAATACTTTTAATTAATTCATTATTATGTCATAAACACATTTTATAGGTTATAGTTTAAAGACATATTAAGGTTGATATTGAACTGTCTCTTCTACATACACAAAAAAAGTAAGAAAGAAGTAACTATGCATCTGCTGACAACAGGCCAGGAGGAATTTAGCACTTCAGTCAAAAATAGGATTAGATTTTTATCCTTAGGATAGGCTTAGTGTGTGATCTCACGGTCACTTAATATGTTTCCTATTAGATCTTCCCTTAGGCCTGTTTTTGCAGTCCTTAATCAGGCAAAACACCCAAAGAAATCAGTGCACTTTTGCTCAGCAAAGAAGTTTTCAATCTCTTCTTTAGACTTCAAATTATTTAATTCATACACAATTATATAACAAATAAAGGGCTAAATTACAGTTACTCAGAAAAATTTAAGATGAACTTTTATGCCTTTGAGGATCTGGGCCTAAATGACTAATGCAATACTAAGATCATATATCCATCTTGTATTAGAAATAAATTAGCTATTGTCAAATTCTGCATTCTTTGCTAATTCATCTTGCTCAGCAAAGCATTGTAGGATCCGACCTTTAAAACCTTTTGTATTGTATTTCTTCACTAATAAATATTTTGTAAGACTTTACTGGGTACTACAATACTTCTTTCTTTTCATTAATTTCCATTAAACATGTTTTCATTGGCATATCTGTAACCATTATAGGAAACATGAACTTTGTATTAGAAAGTGAGGTGAAAATAGCACTTTTTTTTTTTTTTGACATACTGAATATAAAAAACCCCACACCTTTTTCCTGAGAAAGTACTATTTTTCAAATGTATTTTAGAATTTGTTAAATAAAAATCTTCCTGACAAACAAAACATGACTTTGCCTAAAATAAAAACAAAACAAAACATTCAACTTATCAAGTTTTATATTGAACTGTAACCTTTGTCAAAAGTGAATACTGCTCAATATTTAAATGTGTATCACCAATCTTGCACCCCAAAAAACCCAACAAAATCTGTCAGTAAACAAATGGTTGATCTAAACTGCTAGAAATAGTTGCATTCAGCTATCTTATAGAATGCATTGCTTTGTACTCTTAAGTTTAATTAATATACCATAGTAATTAAGAGTATAAAATACACATTTTCATATAGTCATCTCATAATTGCAAACTATAAGAACAGATTTTATCAATGTATTATATTTCAAAGTTTCAAAATACTTTAATTAATTAATAACTAAATAATTCTTTAAGATTTGTTTTAATAGATCTTTAAAAAGCCATACTCAAAAAAACATGAGGTCAAGCAATGTTATTTCACAGAATGGTTTTAAATGTGTTATTGTCAAATAGAACGTATATTTAAAGTGCAGTTCTATAGCAAAAATAATGCTCTTAATATTTAATATATTGCTGATATTTAGTCTTGCATGCTCTGAACCATATGAGTAACTTTACTTTCAGAAATTTAATAATATCACCAAGAGCCACTTAAGGGAGTAAAATTGTTCATATATCTAAGCATTTGCAGGACTGAGCCTTCAATTTTTGATTGTTGGATCAATTGGAAAAAAATCTACTGAGTATTCACTGGATCTTTTGAGCTTATAAAATTGGTTCATGTATTTTTGTCTCACAGCTTCCTATAGCAATGAAAAAAAACCCTTCACTTTGTACTTTATCCTTCAAAGAACAGCAAAGAAAGCAAATATCAAATAATATTAATACCTCAGAAATGCAGTGAGATACTTAACAGAATAATCCAAAGATTGTCTTTAGATTTCTAATATTTATATTTGCAGTATTAAACATTAAGCATTAGAAACATTAGAAAACTTCATGTATTACATACATAACTTTATAACTATAGACACATTTGCTATGTATACTTTTCATTTTCTTTTAGATATCATGTACATCATGTATCATGTATCATGTACATAGGTGTACATGATATCTATGTATGCTTATATATGTATATAAAAGTCTCATGTACTTTAAAGCACATTAGACTTAAATTATGCAGCAAAGTGCCACCATAATGTATCTGACAGTTTCACTGAAATCTGTTACAATGTTAGTTTATTAAACAGTGTCAGATAATTTTCATTGTTACTGGTATATTTCTGGGGAGAAAAAAGCTGGGATATGTAATGAAGACTCTTTTCACTCTGACAGAGAAGTACTATCCTTGTGGTGCTTAGGCACTTCACAAGAGAAGAGTTTTTTGCAATAGGATGCCTCCTGTGGTGCAGTGAGGCATGAAGCAAGACAAGAGGTAGACGGAACTGAAGAATGTCATACGAGGGAATGCTAACATCATAGGAAACATTCACAAGGGGAAGACAGCTGTTGTTATGAACTATTAAAGCCAACAGCAGGGTGTTCTTTTCTTTCAAGGTTTTAAAAGCCCGAGATGGCATTTCCTTCTATCTTCTTGCCTCTGCTGTCTGTCCTCCTCCCTCTCAAAGGAGGTCTGCTATGTCAGGTAGCTTTCATCGTGGCATGCACTGAATCATGAGGGTTCTGCCTTTCGTTGCCCTCTCTTTTGCCTTCAGTTAAAGATTATCTGGAACTGGGCCTCAGAGCACCAAAGAACAACTCTCATCTCAAAAAACACTGCGGGCAGGACTAAAGAAAAATGACAAGCAGACAAGCTGAAAACCTACTGAAATGGCTGAAAATGGATATTGTTTGGAGGGAGATGCATTTATAATTGTATGCCTATGTCTGTGGAAGTGATACTAGAGATATCTGCAACTTAGTACAATTGTAAATTATGTGATTATTAAGTTTAGACACAGTGGCCTCTGATTATCAAGGATGGAGTAGGGGATGGGGATGACAAAGAGGAAAACTGAGGTAGCAATAACATTGACTATTCTTATTAGACCAAATGTTAGTCCTTAGTTACACACATTTAAGTCCTTTAACTTTAGTAGGCTTATTTTGCTTAAATCAAAGCATGTGTGTGATTAGCTGGGAGTATGCTTTAATTTCTGTATATATATACACATATACAAAAAAACCACGTATAGATTTCCACACTCTGTTTTTTACAGGATTGTAACAAATAGTAGCCTAAAATTTTCATGCTAAAAAAAATTTGATAGCTGTAACATCCAGGTTGTATAATCTACAAATGATTTGTATAATGATTTCCTGTGAAGATTAGTATACAATTTGTGGCCTTGATTTCTCCACGTCTTACACTGATGAACTCAGTTGACATTTCTGTCTGGCAGTTACTCCTGATTTAGATCAGACTAAGTGAAAGGATGTGCAAAGGATGCGTCCAGAGTGCATTAGTCTGCTTCTTGAGGTGAAGCACTTCAGAATAAAGAAGAATACCTTTATATTAGATTTATATTCTAGATCTGGGAAATCTAATTTGGACTATGGTCGCTTATTAATCATACAACATGGTTCAAAAGCAACTGACACAAAGGTCACGTATAGCAGACATAAAAATTCATAGCATAATGGAGTTCAGATTCCGATGGGCTCTTTTTCAGTGCAGCTACATACACTTGAGAATGACAAACAAAACCCAAAAACCCAAAGTCGGCAGCCATACAATAATAATGCGATCGGGACTAATATTTTCTCATGGATTTACTTCATTGAAGTAGTTGTCAATATTTAAACACCAGAGATGCTTCTTCATCATAATGTTTTCATTTCTGCAAATTCTTTAGAAAACAATATCTGCATTAATCTAGACATCATGTAGAGGGAATACAAATATTCCTAGTTGTATTCAAGTTTTTCAAATACTGTTTCTATCCCAAATTTGAAGGTGCAGAGCTATATCATACTGAAAAATGAATGTTAAGGGTTTCTTGAGTTTTTCATTATGCTAGAGTCAGGACTGTCTTTTAGGAAGACCACTTTTTTTTTTTTTTTTTTTTAATTTAAATGCATTCTATTCAGATATGGTGATACTGAATGTCAAAATAATTCTGTGATTACCTGTATTTAAAGACATACTATATGATCTCCAGAAAAGCAATATCCTGATAGTTGCTAAATAAGGATCTTTTATTCTCTAGAAGAATGCTCTAGATAACTGTTTCAATAGCTTTGTTCTCTTGCCATTATTACACAGTGTTTCTATTGCTTTCACACATTTGTTGGTATCTGCCAAGCAGAACCAAATTTAGCCTGAAGTCTGGAGGAAGACAGAAGGAAAATATATTACGTATTGGGATGATAATTTGGAGGAAAAAGAAGTGTTGAAAATTTTATGCTCATATTTTTGTTGCACAACCTATGTGCCAAATATTGCATATACCCATTATGCACAACTGTAGATATCAAAGTTTACATCAACAAATAAAAGTTATATATGCAAAATTACACCCAGATTTTTGTATCCACCTTTTAATATTACACATACAGCAGGTTATGTAGGAAAATTGACCTAACTAACAGAAAAAGTTCAGGGCACTTGGAAAATCTGGTATTACAATTTTGATCATTATTAGAAAGTGTTAACAGTATGCTGAAAAATAATTCTCCACGTATTTTCTGACTTTAATAGAACATCAAGTCTTTACTGCATGTTACATCTTGCTGTGACACTTCTGATAATTATAAAGCTTTCCATCTGTCACAAGAATTATATATACATTAGAAATTATTTCTAATTGTATCACCCTTCCAAACTTTTAGTTATCATTAATACTTTATTTTTCATTTATAATTTTATTTCCTTTATAAAACTGCTAATATTTATAGACTTTACTACCTAATTAGTTCTAATGAAGAAAGTAATTTTTGTCTCAACTCTACAGTTGACTGGCATGATAACATATGTACTTGTTGAACTTCCTTTTTTTCTATGTTATTCAGGCCTGCTGCGCTGCATGGAAGTATGAATGCTCTATTGTTTTGAATAGTGGTTCTAAAAGCATGCCAGCAAAGAGGTACTTTCTCTCTTAGATGCATATAGCAGTTTGCTTTTTGCCTAGCTGTCCTAAAACTTTCTTACTCACAGTCCCTTTACAAGTTAATAACTGCAAAAATCTGGTCTCATTAAAATTATCAGACCTATGTTGAGTCAGGCTTTCCCAAACTGTTCTAAGTAGTGGTACCGTAGGCAATATATAAATACAAATCACACTGGTCTGAAGCAAAGGTGGTAGGTGAATTCTTGTTTTATTCTAAAAGATTTATAGTTACGTACCATAAGCTGTATGCATTTTCGTGATTACAAATTACCATTTGTTATAATATTTCATAGTGAGAAGTGCATTTTATGTTTATATTAATTTCATGGTAAATTATTTGTTCTGATCAGTGTGAACTGATCAGAGTCACAGACCCAAAATGACTTTATTTGAAGCCTTTATGAGGTTATTCACTACTCAATGTGGAGGTGGTCTAACTTTATTCATCAGTTCACTTCCTTCTTATTTTAAAACTACATTAGTTCAGTACATAAAGTCATATTAAGCAGAATAGACTGTGCTCAGTAGCTTCATTCTGCAAATAAAATTATTGTCTTAATGAAACCTGAATCTTTAGCCTTAAACTAAAGGCATGAAGAGGTCTTTAATTTCTTTTAGGAGAACGGTTAGGTTCCTTTTTTAATTGTTATTGCTTTTTTTCAAATCCCAGAACAACACATAGATGCTGAATATTAATAAAGACAACATTCTTGGAGACATTAGGTGTGTAACGACTTTTAATCACTCTAAGTAATACACACAAAAAGTTTAAGGTAGTTTTTATTCAGTAACAAAGCATCTTCCGTCAATAAATAGGAGACAATTTTCCTTTTCAAGTTTTCATTTTTAAGCCAAGAAAACACTTGTGGAAGCCACAATCTGTCTTTCACTTGGTGGCCAGTATGTTGGGGATTATTTTTGCTGTCTAAGAATCATGTATACTAAAATCTGGGTAACAGACCTATTCTTGTTCTGGATTCCATACATTAAAAGTGTTCTATTCTCAACAAAATAGTATCTCAGGGAATCATCAACACTGCCATTTACATGGTAAAATGCCTTCCCTGGTGCGTGAGATGTATTAAAGTTGTGAAGACTGGTGCTCACTTGCATCTGTTGAAATAACTAGCTGTCAGTCACTGTGGAGATTGGAGAAGAAAAAGCCCCCTGGTGATAAAACTCCTCCCATCTTTCTCCCACACATGCACACAAATGCACACACATACATATACCCATACTCACACAAATAAAAAATAAATGGTGTGTTATTTCTGCTATGTCATGAAATCTGATATTGCTTTAAAAAAAACTACAGCAAAACTCAAAAAAACCACAAACCAACCTTTTAAAACTTTATTTCTACAACTCTAGACATTGCCATGTGGAAAGATTGCTAAAACTCTGAAATTAGTAGAGGAAAAAAATATTCTGACTATTTTTAACTATATTAGAATTATATCTTTCATGAATGGTGGCCTATGTATGGATATGTCAAATATATGGAACTATTTTAATATGTGTATAATGATCACAAAACTTCTAAATGAACTTTTGATTTTTCTGTTGATAATTCTGTTGATATACCCTCTATGCCAATGTGCCTAGGTGCTGCTGCCACAATGCCATCACCTGACAGACATTTAAGCCCCCTCTTCCAAATTGATTTAAAATATTTATGGTCTCGCTTGAGACACTTCTGTGGGAGTAAGGGAACATTTTAACTTTGATATGGCATGACTATTTTATGGTAGGTTCCTAGATCAAATTTCAGAACGTTGACATTAAACATGTTCTCCTATGTAACCTGCTAAGCCATTTGCACTACTATTGATGATTTTATCTAAAAAACCCACTTTAATCAGTGGCACAAATTTACTTTCTATAGCACTTAATTATCTAATGTTCAAATCACACAAAATACACAAATCACACATAAATTGAATAATAATTTCAGAATTACATTATCCTAAAATTATTGATAAATTAAATAGCAAAAATGAGTGGCTGACCTGGTAGACTTGATTTACAATAACAAAAAAGGTAAATATAACAGCTTCAGAGAAGTGGAAGTAGCAAGATAATGTGTCAGGAAGTCTTGAAAAGTTAAACTTATTATGGTAGTTGAAGAATCTCTTAAGTTACAGTATCAATTTTTAGTAGAAAAGTTTGTGATGAAAAGAGGAAATAGAACCTTATAATTAAGAAAAACATTATGATTAAAACGATTCTGAACTACTAAAATAATCTGTAGTAGTAGATAGGGTGCATTTACATTAGTCTGTGTGTGGCACATCGAGTGAGGGACTTTCACCTAACCACCCTGATGTGGATATGGCTTATATTCTAGTTTTGTGCTTAACAGCAGAAATCTGATGATCAGAATCGGAGAAACCTCATTATTTTCTAAACAGAGTAGGTGATACATTCGAAAGATTATTCTAGAGAAAAGGAATACAGAATTATCTTGCAGTGACTGGGAAAGATCAATTTAGTTACAACTTATTGACTTCTAATTCTTGTGATTTTATGATCAGTTCTTATGTAATCTTTTTCAGTGCAATGGAGACTTGCCTATTGAAGACTGTAGGGTTCAGCATTTAAGACTCAGTTGGATAATTTGTATATAATATTTCCTGGTATTACAGCATTACATTTTTGGCCAAATTCTGTTTCCTCCAGTTATCAGAATCCTCCCATCCATATAGTTCTTAGGCATTGTTTCCATGTGAAAACTAGTTAAAAGTTGGGTTTTTTCTTCTTTTGTTTTTTGTTGGGTTTTTGGTTTGTTTTCGGTTTGGTTTGGGTTTTTTTTACATTTTTATTGTTCACACATAGTTTAGTCACACAGACTAACTTCAAGCAACTTGCATAAATGTCTGAATTGTAAGGCTGATTTCTTTGTATCATCTGGAAGCTAGAATCTGGAAGCTAGAAAGTAGAGAGTTGCTAGATTCTGTAATCTTGCAGGGAATTTATCTCAATCATTCTCCAACCTACCTCTCTGAGGATGAAGGCACAGCAAAGATACAGGGTGAATCAAGTAATCTTTGCCTGAGTAATGTGTGAATTTTTTAAAATACAGTATTATCTAACTAGAAGTGGAAGCTGAATGTAATTTCTGTCAGGTTATCTGCTGGTACTAACGTTTCACTGAAGATTTTAGCCTTGTTTTTTCTTACAAGTGTAGTTACCAGGAAAAAAGTCTTTTTATGCAAGAAATACTTACATCAAAAAACAACATTTTAATTGAAAAATATGGTTATTGGAAAAAAGGTAATTTTGAAAGTACAATTTTCAGGAAAAGGGCTTTCTCACACAAGAAGTACAGATACTAGAAAAGTGCATAAATATTCTTCAAATTTTATTAATATATTTGAAGTTTCACTTATGTTAAATGCAGGTTGATATCAAATGTCATCAGCTTCCATTATGACTTTGATGGCCTTCCTTGATAAAAGACTAGAAAATACTTGACGATCCTTCCCATGGAAATTAGAATCTAAGGCATTGTGAAAGAGATCACCTCTGCACCTGAAATAATATTTCCAAAGAAAAATAATTGAATACTTACCCAAAAAAAAGAAAAATAAAAGTTTGTTAACACCATATTTCAGTTGACAGAACTTGGGATCCATCACAAATTTTTAAATCTGGTCAAGGAGGAGAATGAAAATCTTTTTTTTTTCCTTCAATGGCTAACATCATGACCATGAAGGAATACATCCATAACTATCATGGTGCTTCTCTCTGGGGTGTGTGTGATACCAATCACCAGATACAATATTCTTGCTGCCGTAAGGCTGCTAAAGCAGAAAAAAGGTTCTGAATGGATAAGATTTTTCTTTTCTGACACAATATTTATTATGCCCACTTAGTTTTGTATGGAGCACTATCTTTTCATAAGAATAGGGGTGTGTTTTCAGAACTGTTTAGTTTATTTTTCAGATTAGCTTTTATCAAGTATTTTATGCATGACTTTGTGGCATACCTTGATTCATCATTTATTGATATCTGTATAAATCAGGAATAGCTACTTTGAACAACTACAGTGGCACAAAGCCACAGTTCTCTAGGAAAGAAAAATTAGACTGTATCTCTTGGTTCATCATGCTATAGTGAAATGATGAACCAAATAGTAACATCTATTATTAGAATAACTACTATTATTCTAATAGATTTCTAATAGTTACTTCTAGTAACTTCTATCATTATAGTAGTAACTTCTAAACCCCATGTTTTTCACATTTTTCCCTAAACTTCCTGTTATTTTCTAATACAACTTAGTGTTTCAATAATCTCAAAAAACCCTCAATTCAGTTCACCTTTAAACATTTTCCTGATAAAGTACCACAATGTCCCTACCCAGGAACAAGTACCTGTACTGGTGAGATATATCTCCAGAAAGATGTTCATTTACACTGAAATGATTTAAAAATAAATAGTTAATTTAGGTGTTCTGAATGGAACGCATTTATTTTAAAGACTTTTTTCCCCAGATTCAGAAACAGCTCTAATGCCACATAACATAATCTATTGTGTGCTTTTAATTTTTTTCTTAATTTCCTAAATTTCATTAAATGACAACTTAAATTCACAAAAATCTTTCCTGTTTCATGGAGTATTGTCATTGTTACGTGTTCCAAGCACATTACAGATCTTGATGTTTAAAGTTATAGTATGCTTAACTGTTCTTCATTTCCTAACATCCTGATTGAGTTTACTCTCCCAAATCTTAAATCAACATGCTGACAAGCAGGCTCTTTATTTTCCTTCTCCCGCTGTTTTTGTAAGTCTTCATGTTTTTAAATTAACTTAACTTTGAAGGTCTTCGGTATATTACATGTATAAATCAAATGCTATCCAGTTAGTATTGTAAATTAGGTATTATTTTTATAAGTTTCTTTTTTTATTAAACTCAGATTTTCCTTATTAGATACAGTTAATAACCTTCCATCACAAACTAGAGGTTAGATGCTTTAAACTACAAGAAATTTGAGTCTGTGATACAGAAAACTCAGAGACTGAAAGAAAAATGTGTTTTACTGTTTTAGCAGCAATATATTTTGTCTTTACAAATGGATTTTCCATAGGCTATATGTGGAAAAGTGAGTAACACTTGCAAATTCAGAATTGAACATCCTTTTAAATCATGTGTGTATTTACAAATATTTCATCCAGAAATCTCCTATAGAATGAATATACTAGTAAAGTAAAAACAATAACATGTAAATATGTCTAGTGTATATATTTTACTTGAGTAGGACAAAGTCAATAGAAATATGAGTGAAGAGCTGTAGAAAGATTTTCTTTATAGCTCTAGAAGATAATATCTAACACATCTGGGAAGACATTTAAATAATTCAAATGGAGAAAAAAATAAAAGCTGTACCATCCTTCCTTGGGGAAAAGTATAAAAGAGAGGGCTACATATGAAATTGATTTAAGGATCCATTTCATCCTCTGCTTCTGGGAGAAAGGGTCCTGCAAGCATATCACCAAATCTGGCAAATGGATCCATAAGATATGATGCCTTGCATATTCATAAGATATGTAAAGTGTCAGTGTGTCTCTGTACAGTTCAGTCATACCTAGAAATAGATTATCCTTACATCATACATTCAGAAACATGAGGAAAAGCATAAGGAATTCTTTCCTCACTATCTGCCAGCTGATTACCAGCACAACAGAACTGTGTCATCATCTCACTTGCATCTCTTGGCATAGACCACAACACCATTGTGTCAGGAGCTGTATAAAGCAATTCCTGTCCCAGATAGCTTGAAGGATAAATCAAGAGATGGAGGACAGATAAAACAATAACAGAACCTTAGATGAACAGTCATTTTTGTTATACAATTTCTAAAAATATTTATTTGTATGGGACTTTAAAAGAGAAGACAATAGTAGCGTTGCCAACAATCACATGTTTCAGACCCTGAAACTTAAATGTAATTTAGGTAATAGTGTAATTCTAATCCTAATTCTATTGTTTGGACTTCTCTGTGGAAAACAAATAAACAAACAAAACCCCTATATCCATTATTTACCTTTTTATACTGACAAATGAAAGCACAAAGGCAAAGAAAGTATAGCTTAGAGCCAACAATGAGAAAACTCAATAATCTTTAGTTACTCAGATCCAAGCCTAATTTACACAGCTGTCCAATTTAAGGTCTTGTTTGAAGAATTAATTAAGACTTTGGACTATGTATAAAATTATTTTCCTCCAATGAAAAAGGGCCTTTGGGAAGTACTTCTTTCTCTGATCATTGCAGACTTATTTGTTTTTAAAAAAGTTTTTTAAAAAGAAGATATTAGAGCACTGTTGGATAGGTTGGAAAAGCTACCTGACATTTTATTTAGCCTATATTTGTGTGATAAATACACATTAACCCTTTGGTTCACAGCCATAAAGGGAAAAATTTAGGAAAGAACAACTGTAATTTAGCATTGACAGGAAAATAAATAAATAAATAAATAAATGGATTATTCTTGTGAAAAAATTTCTCTCTGAGTCAGCTTGGCAAATTTAGTCTCAGTGGTTTTATTTAATTCTGCATTTTTTGTCAGGATAACTTCTATCAATAGACCACCTTCCAAAGAAGATGAAGGTATTTTCTCTGCAAATTTTAAGTTAGTTACATAAATATCATTCCTGCAATTGGTGGAACCACATTAATGACCCTTATACATGGTTTTGCACTGGCTTTAATAGGTTAGAGTATAAACATAATGAACTGCAAGTTGATATGGAATGCAATATCCATTTGAAAAGTCAGGTAACAAATTGTGCAGCTAGCCTTACTGAGCTCCATGCTAAGTCAAAAGGCAGAGGTATATCCAATTGGACTTAGAGTCACAGAATTGACTATGTGTTAATAAATCATTAATAAAAATAGTCCATTTCATATGAATTCATTTTGGAAACAGGAAGATGTTTTTGGCAAAGGTTAACCCATATTATAAACATTTAGAGTTTTGCTTCTGATTTACATGCAAAAAGAACTCACATGAAGCTTTGTACCTATGAAGTATGCCAGTTTTACTTTCTGTTTAACATTAGTTTAGTGATGCTTTTTATCTTGAAAAATGTGAATATAACTGATGCAGTAGATATGGCAATGTAATGCTATGCAGAGTGCGAAAATATGCAAAGTGTTGGAAATAATCTTGACATTTAAGAAAAATACATCCATCCTACTTACCATGTGCAGGCTAGATCTGAAACAGAAGCAGCAGCATTTTTAAGCTATTAGGTAATAGACTATTTAGTTTTAAGTAATGGCATCTAAACTCTGCTCTTGGGTCTAAAGGTATTTTTATGCATGAGAAATAGAGGCTTTAGCTGTAAGTGTCTAGAACTTTTTCTTCTCTAGTTTTTTTTTTTCTCTGTTTTTTTTTTTTTTCTGTTTTTTTTTTTTTTAAAGGAGGTAATTTCTCTATGGGGTTGGAAACTAGAAACATTTATTGAACAACAGTTTAAAATTATGTCTTCAATAAATTAATATATGTTCCATTGCACAGTCAAAATCTGGTGAAGATGAAGGACATCAATGTATCTTTGGTAATATTTGATTTTAGAGTAATATCTTATGAAGAGTAACTCTTTTGAAAATAACATTTGCTTGTATTTAGATAATTTTATTAACACCTTGTTACCTCGGCTACACCAACACAAGGTCATGATCTAACTGCACAAAATGAATTAGTAACTTCACTCATTTTTATTAAACAGGTTATAAAAAATAGAAGGTTGCATATATAAAAATAAAATATTTTGTCTAGAAAAATATCAATGGTTTTTTTTTTTACTGTTTTGAAGATGATGTATCTGAGTTCCTTAGGTGCATTTATGGATTTATCTTTGTAATATACATGTTAGACATTGAAGTACTAACCCAATTTAACTGCTATGGATTTTAAGTTTATCCATAAGTTAAGTTTATCCATAAGCATCTTTTAAGTTAAGTTATTTGGATTTTCAAAGTCTTCAATGCTTACATTTTGAATTATATATGATGATATTATTATAGACAAATTACATAATACGTCAGGAAAGGAAACTCTCATACATCCAGGTAAGACTTTTATGACCTGCAATCCAGGGCTTAATTGCAAGGCTACAATCTGCTAAATATTGCACATATCATTTGCTGAATCAGCCAATATTTGTTCATCACATAATTTATCCTAACATCAGGGTAACCACTGAAATTTCCAGATTATTCTTTCCAGTTCAAGCTTTTTTAGAAACACATGGATTCTATGGTACTGAATAGTTACTGAAAACAAGCTGTATGCATGAATAATTAAACTTGTAAAAACATCAAACTATCTGCTAAATTGTTATAGTTATAATAATTTTAAAAAATCATCATTTGAAAAAAATCAGCAAAGTTGTGTTAAAATTTAAATGTGAAAAGCTGTGAAAAATTATTTGTTATTAACTTGTATTTTTAACCATTAAGATATTGGAACTGAAGTGAATTCAAAAGGTTTGTGGTAAATTCTTTTACCACTGTTCATACTGACAAGTAGGTACAAAGCTATCAAACCAGATTATGGTACAGGAAACTGATATGTAGTTTAAAGAGCTTTGTCAGAAAAACAGATGATGAGGAAAAGTTTTTCTCCAATTTCTAATGACACTTTTTTTTTCCCCTTTGATTTGGATGTGAAGGACCCCTGGAGTTCAGTCTAGAGCACAATGTTCTACTTTCTTTAAAATGCAATATTGCTGTACAGCTTTGGTTGGTTGGTTGTTTTTTTTGTTGTTTTTTCATTGGTGTTGTTGTTTGGGTTTTTTTTTAAATTGTAATTATTTTCTTTTTTATTATATCCAAACAGCAGTATGAAATAGACCTTTACTTTTACAGTAAGCAGTAGCAAGGATATTTTATTGACTGGCCTGTCTCCTAGTTTTAGTATGGTACTGTTCTTCATATGTGCCAGAAACATGCAACCAAGTGAATCTATCAGGAAGTACAACATCTCATAGGTAACAATATTTCATGGCAGTGTTTAAAGTGTATCATTCCTTCTTCAAACTTTTAACATTGTCATTTCTATGTCATCACAGTGAGTTCCCGATCAGTAGGTTCAGCACCAGGAGAACCTCCATCAGTTGTGCAAAAGAACATGATGCATGCTTTGGAACACTTTAAGCTCAGCATATTTTAATAGAACCTGTAAAGCCATTGCTGTAAAAAATTCCTTTTCTGGAGTGAAAATTTGGAAGGAAGGCTTGCTCCCCTTCCCACATGCAGGTGCAGAATTTATCTATAAACACTGGATACTGCTGATCTGCATTTTCCCATCAGTTTTTACAGAATACAAGCTCTTTCCATATGGGCATTCCCTCAGGAACATAAGAACAGCTATACTGGTTTAGACTGCGGGTCCATAATCTCGGTATTCTGTGCAGAACAATGGCCGTAAATGGATGATTGAGAAGAGCAGGAACAGAGCAAGTATATTTGATACACTCACCCAACACTTGTTCAGAATCATCGCTACCAAAATTATTTTTAACCTCATCAGACTTTTCAAGTCTGAGTTATTTATTTTTGAGTTACTTAATTAGTCTCACTGGATTTCCCTTCCAAGTTCAAATCTTAAAAAATATTGTTCTACCTATGTGTTGAAATACAATACACAGTTGTGCTGCATGAATGTCAAATTCTGCTTTTCACATATCTTGAAGAAGGTGGCAAAACTCACCTTAGCTTCAGCTGCAAAAGGATGAGGTTGCTAACTCTCTGCTCACATATTATTCCTGTTATTCCCCTCTCAAATATATCTAACACTTCACCTCGTGCAGTGATGAAAGTTTAATCCTCTGCAGCTCTGATCCTTTGAATCACTCTTTAGTTTCTCTGTGCCATTCCACCTATCTGGCTTAGAGGTGTCTTATCACTTTCAGTGCTTTAATATGATAATTTCATTTTTTTTCCCGTTTTGCTAAAACAAACAAACAAATAGTAAAAGAAGCGAATGGATAAAACTAAACAGGTGTATAATGGAACTAATTTTATACAAGATTCTGCCAAAAAGAAAAGCAGACAAATTAAAAAAAAAAAAAAGGAATAGGCAAAAAATATTTTAGCTAATTTGTAAAAATATGTGCTATTAGTTTTATTAACAATACTGATAGATAAAACAGTGCCAGCATAAAATGATAGTACTAATTCACATTGTAGGATCTCTATTCTAACTGCAGAATCTGAGTGCTATCACTTAAATATGATATGTCTAGCTAGGTCAGTGATGAATTTGCTAGATCAAATTTTCAGAGGGTATAAATTGCTGTAGAATCAGTAGTACCATAGTAGGAATATTGAATTATTTGTGCTGGAAACAAAATCCCATGAGTTTTCCTGTGTTAGAAGAGACTTTATTTGTGATGAACATGCATTGTTTTTCTGTTGGGACAACTAATAACTTTTTTTTTTTTTTGCATCTGACAATCCTTCTTCTGTAACTTTCTCTCTTCAATAGTACAAGAATGGTGGAAATATACTTAATTCAATGTAATGCAATGTACAATATGATAATGCTGTGTTTATATCTTTCACCCTGGAGGATTCCAAAGTGGCTTGCAGAACACAGAAAAGACTCTGCAGCATGGCAATATTTTTAAATCTTTATCGTGGTATGCTAGAATAAATTAGGCACTAAAGTGAAGGGCTTCCTTTTTTTTTTTTTTTTTTAAGTGACACCAAAAACTTAAAAAACCCCAAATTTAAGACACCAAAACTACAGGCTAAATGAGTGTAGGAATTATCTTGGTTGGAACATATAAAAGATGTCAGCATTAACAATCTTGCTCTTTCCATGGGATCTTAAAATGGCTATAAGGTTTTCAGTTTATGGTTTCATTTGTCAAACATTACCTACAACATACAATTTAGCACACTAAGGTAATACTGATATTCTAAGATCACAGAGGAAAATGCCACTAATAAATCACCAGAATTAAAGTTGCTAGCACCTATGGGTTCAGCAGGGACAGGCTTTATTAACTTGACACTAGCCATCTAAAAGCAAGGGTTCTTACCTTAGTCCAGTCTCCTTCTGCAGACAGTGGAGAAAGAAAATACCTCCACCAAATGTCTTTTATCTACCCACCATAGAGGGAGCTAAGAGGATGAAAATAACAAAATGGTTAGCTTCAGATGTTTTAAGTTAAATACAATGAATCCCAAACTCAGTAACTGCTGAAAAAAAGCACAGATTTCATCTTGTATATGACTGGAAGGCAACAAAAAGTCAGAAGCAGAAAAGTGTTCAGTAAAAATCTGCTGTTAATACATAGTGGAAAAGTTAAAAATTAATGTTTTCCACTGTCCCATGCATTCCCAAGGGCTACAGGAACCGATTTAAAATTCTTGCTCAGCCTGTCTGATGATTTTTTTAGTGCTTCCTTCCATCCTGCTGTAAGGGAGGTATGTATATGGATGCAAAACATCAGACTTGAGTTCAGGTAAAGTAAGACACTAATGATACCCTACAGAAGAAGCATTTTGAGGAACTGGACAGAGTATTAATCTCAGTTTCTGTTAATCATGTTCTAATGATTAATCATTTAAAAAAAAAATCTACTTCAGAGTCATCTTAGACTAGGATTCATTACTTGTAGATCTGTTTTTTGGATGATCCAGTGACACTAGAGAGACTTCCTGCAAACTTAGTTTAACAACAGAATATCCTCAGCTTTCCTGGAGGAGAAGCCACCCTCACAGATATCTACCTTTGTCACCTCCATGTTCAATGCAGAGTAAAAGCTGCTTCCTGCCAGGATAGAGCTTAATAGAGATCCAGTAATGGCTGGAGCATTTTGGTTTTGCCAAAACACATATTATAATAATATATAATTATAATAATACTAAAATGTTACTGTTTCTTGATCTTGCTTTGTCAATCTACCAGTCTGCTTTAAGCAAGAAAGACTATAGTTCAGTGCATCTCAACTAAACACACATCCAGGTGAAGGTCTTAGCCCTTATGTATATGACCTTGACTCAGTTAAACAATTGAAAACATGCATATAAATATGCCTATGATGTGCCTTGCTGAATCAGAGAATGACCTTTTAATATGTTGGGAACATGCTGCTGTACAACTTGAGGTCCCCTCAGTCATTTTTGTAATAAATGCAGAGTTCTTGCTGCCTCAGCTGTTCTCTATTTGCTTCCCACTTACTTGCTCCAAGGCAGCCCATTAGCAACCACAGAATGCAGTATGCAACACAGAACCAGAGAAGAAACATTTTCTCTCACTTTATGACCACCGTAAAATTAGCTAATTTTTCATCTCGTGTCATTCTCACACAAAGCACAAAAATACATCAACATATTGTTGTGGTTTTGTCATTATTATATACAATAAGACCCCAAAAGTGAAGTGATTAAAAAGCATTTCATACTTCCAGAAGTAACTATTACATTGTATGATAGTTTTAGATTGGTTTATATATTTTTTGCCACTTTTGACTGCAGAAGTGATCCTTAAAATTTTATCAAAGAGAGAATCTGGAGAATCTGTTAAATCTTCAGTTCAAAAACAATAACGAAAAACTAACAAAAGAATCAGTTTTGAAGTCAAGAATAAATCAAAACTCCACAACAAAGCACTACATTATTTTCCATTCCACAAGAAGTGAGAGCTACAGCAGCTCTAGAGTTACGGTGTTTCCCAGACAACTCAGGTAAAGTCACATTAAGCATTCCTGACTTTGCAATAGACTACACTTGCTTTAATTTCATTGTAGGCATATGAACTGTAATAAACCTGAATAGCAAAGAAACGGAGTGACATATTTGTCACATATCCAAGCTTTTATTTTGCAAACTGATCTAAAAGCATCCCTTTGTACTCTGAAGTCAACAGTATTATGATCTAATACTATATCTCATTTTGATCAGTCCTTTCCCTGTAAATGATTTATTTATTTTTTTACAAATCTTTACTTCTGATATTGATTTCTTCAGAACAATATAGAGTATTTGCTATTAATCTAGAGAACATAATGATTAAAATTCTCAGCAAAAGCTTACATAAAGCTTTAGGATTTCCCATAATGCACAACTAACTACTCCCTTGCACAAAATTCTCAATGTTGATAAGCGTCCTTCAGCAACAGTTTCTCAGTACTACTGTGAAACATTTTGAACATTTCCACCATCTTAAAGTGTGCCTATGACAGCAGCAGTTTGTACTTTGTCTGTAGTGGCTTCTCCAAAATGTCATAATTCTTTTTTCTCTATGAATACCACTTTTGGTGTGGATTTTTTAATTTTTAGATTATTAGACAGAATTATTTCTATGTAAGATATCACCACTGTAATGTTGATGCAAAATTCAGAGAATTCATTACATCTGTTCTTTAACTCACCTAATCTCAAACATCAGAAAGTTAGTCACCTAATTAAAGTTAGTAATTTGGGGGTTTTGGTAGTTAATAGAGAAAGGCAGATATTAAATGGGTCCTTTGTAAAGAGCTCTGTGGTGCATTCATCTTGGCTGGCTGTCACATGCCCACCAAGCTGCTCTATCGCTCCCTCTCCTCAGTAGGACAGGGGAAGAAAATATGCTGGAAATTTCGTGGGTCAAGATAAGGACAGGGAGATCATTCAGCAATATCAACACAGGCAAACCAGACTTGACTTAAGGAAATTAATTTAGCTTATTGCCAATTAATAATATTGCCCTCCTGCATGGGCTCTCCACAGGCTGCAGCTTCCTTCAGGGCACACCCACCTGCTGTGGCCTGGGGTCCTCAATGGGCTGCAGTGTAGATATCTGTGTCATTACGGTCTTCCCCACAGGCTGCAAGGGAAACTCTCCGGCACCTGGAGCACCTCCTCCTGCTCCTTCCTCAGTGACCTTGGTGTCTGCATAGTTGTTTCTGTCCCATTTTCTCAATCTTCTCTCACAGCTGCTGCATAGCATTTTTACCCTTTCTGAAACATGTTATCACAGAGGTGCCACCGATGTCACTGATGGGCTAAGCTTTGGCCAGCAGTGGGTCCATCTTAGAGCTGGCTGGAACAGGCTCTGTCTGACATGGGGGCAGCTCCTGGTGTCTTCTCACTGAAGCCACCGCTGCAGACTCCCTGCTACCAAAAATTTGCCACATGAACCCAATACAAGCTTGGAGGATGAGATAGGGAGCTACTTCTCTCTGTCCCTGCCTCTGGGCTAGCCTCAGCCCAGCACTGTGGGGAAAAGGGATAAACACCAAGCAGGAGGTAAAAGAGCTATTTAAGAGCAGGTTTTGCATAAGAACAAATCAATATAGGTATTAAATATATATGTACATCAGAGAACTGTGATTCCTCTCATTTTACTAGGAATAAAAATAAATCAAATCTAGATTTATGGAAGAATTTTATTGATTTATGGAAGAAATATATAATGAGGTAGTTTGCAATACCTATTACTCATAAGCTTTCAGGATTTCTTTTGCTTAGCATTGGGATAATTGCCATGCCCTTTAATATATTAAACAACAAAAAAAGCTGTTCTACCTTCTTGTTAGATTGGTATTTTGATGCAGATGCAACCTTTTTGCTTTCACTTTTATTGAAAAGAATTCCACCTACAAACACCAAAACATGAACCTGACCAAAATGTTATGTAGTTACATTTTAAAGAGTTAAAAGGTATCATCAGCTTTTAACCTTATTTTAAAGTTCTGGTCCAACTCACTGTTCTTCATTACTTCATAACAGCACTACAAAGTTCAGAGAAAGCTGGCTAGAAGTATAATGTCTTATCAACTACACCTACATTTCATCAGCAAAGCAGCTCACAGTGGTAAGGACACACTGTGCATTTAGACCTTTTTCTTTGGTTTTCAACTGATTTACTAGGTAAGTTACCCAAACACTGGGGAGAGAGGTTTCTTTTAATGTTTTAAATTAATATTATTCAAATACTGAAGCAAATGGATTTGTTTACTTAACATACAAAAACACTTAATCTTTCTGAATCATTACTCCTGTGTCTTTCTGTACATTAAATATCACAGCAAGTGATTTTGCAAAGCAGTTAAATGTGAATCATTCAGTCCAGTAGCTATTTGATTTGAAGCTATATGACCTCAGCTACCACTCTAAAACGCTTTCCACCACTTACATAAAGAAGAGGTAATTGTTTATTCCCTCCAAGTGTTCAGTCCAGGCTGGAGAAGTGAATAATGGGGTTAGTAATTTCTGTGTTTTGAAAAGAGATGCCTTGAAAGACATTTTTGTAAAGGTCTAAACTGCTGTTTTCTCTATGTAGATTAAAAAAGGCAAAAGTATTTTTCACAGGAGAAAATTAGCCCACTAAGTTCTGTGCTATAAGGCTATATAAAGACCTGTTATGCATCAGTCCTGTAAAGTACAAAAGACTGTCTTTTAAGGACTGTAATGACCACATAATCAGTAAAGCATAATTTGTACATTATTTTCATAATAGAGGCTTTCAGCAAAGAAGTTAGATTGATCAAAGTCAGACAGCATTTCTGGTACATTCTTGAAATGAAAGTAAAGAAACCTAGTAGAGTTTAACTTAAGTCATTAATTGACTCATTTGAAAAAAGATGGAAGAAACACTTAAAATATTATCCTTGGGTACACTGGGGATATAACATAAAAAAATACTGAAACTACTTATCAAATTGATACAAAAATGCAAATAGGAATGTCAAGTAATTCTTATTTAATGAGAAAAATGCACTTAATTTTATCTGTGCAGGAAGTAAAGAATATGAAAATTGTAAAGGTGAAAAATCTTTGTATTTATAAGAAGAATAATTGATATTACAAAATCGTGTAAGGTTTCAGCAGAATTAATTACAGCAGAAAACAGGAAGATTTTCCTTTACAAATAGTTAAGCATACATATGAAAGAATCAAAATAAATTACCATGTTGAAAAGGCTAAATCTAATCCAATCTTTCTGAGACATGAGAGAGTTTTTGGCAGCATACTGCAAGCATTCATGTTGGGAACACTGCTGTTTCTTCATATAAACTATTAAATAAGTGATATTTGAAGATAAAGTATTCTCAAACTAAAATAATTTGGAATTTTAAGCTAAAAAAGAAAGCTAAGTCTAAAGCCTAAGATCTATTGGCATGCATGAAACCTTAGCAGACTAGTGTGAGCAGTAACTAACTTTCATTTCTTATTCATTGTCTTAAATATTCTGCAATTTTGACATTAAAGGAATATGGTGAAAACATGTTCTGAGCACATTATTGATATATAGAAAAAGCAAACTATGTATCTGAGATGAGGTTTACATATTTGTAGTTTGGGTGGTGTGTCTGATGTACACAGTTTAACATATTTATGAGAGCTCAATAACTGGTTTCTCAGATTCGGGATAAAACTGAAGACTGCGGCAAAAAGAAACCAAAGAAAAACCTAGGCTGTTTTGCCCTAATAAAGCATATGTTTTATTTTCAGGGTTTTATTTCCTTTTAACCAGAGAATTAGTTTATTTGCTTAATAGAATTTTGAAACAAATTGTTGGTGGATTCCTACCATATAATTTTAGTCACCTTGTTGAAGAGTCTAAGTTAGAAACACTACATGGAATCCAAAATAAGTCATGTATCTAACTTGGACTTGCCAGATGGTCTGATTTGACAAAGATGTCATGAGGTTATGCATGGAGAAAATTAGAAGGGCCAAAGCCCAGCTAGAACTTAATCTGGCTACTGCCATAAAAGACAATAAAATATGTTTCTACAAATACATTAGCAACAGAAGAAGGGCTAAGGAAAATCTCCATCCTTTATTGGATATGGGGGGAAACGTAGTGATAAAGGATGAGGAAAAGGCTGAGGTATTTAATGCCTTCTTTGCCCCAGTCTTTAATAGTCAGACCAGTTGTTCTCAGGGTACCTAGCCTCCTGAGCTGGAAGACAAAGACAGGGGGCAGAATGAAGCCCCCATAATCCAAGGGGAAATGGTTAGTGACCTGCTACACCACTTAGACATGCACAGATCTATGGGGCCAGACGGGATCCACCCAAGGGTACTGAGGGAGCTGGCAGAAGTGCTCACCAAGCCACTTTCAATCCCTTATCAGCAGTCCTAGCTAATCGGGGCGGTCCCAGTTGACTGGAGGTTAGCAAATGTGATACCCATCTCCAAGAAGGTCCAAAAGGAGGATCTGGGGAACTACAGGCCTGTCAGTCTGGACAGGAGGGCAATGAAGCTGGTGAAGGGTCTGGAGCAGAAGTCTTATGAGGAGTTGCTGAGGGAACTGGGGTTGTTTAGCCTGGAGAAAAGGAGGCTGAGGGGAGACCTTATCGCTCTCTACAACTACCTGAAAGGAGGTTGTAGCGAGATGGGTGTTGATCTCTTCTCCCAAGTAACAAGCGATAGGATGAGAGGAAATGGTCTCACATTGCGCCAGGGGAGGTTTAGATTGGATATTAGGAAGAATTTCTTCACCGAAGGGGTTGTCAAGCATTGCAACAGGCTGCCCAGGGAAGTGGTTGAGTCACCATCCCTGGAGGTATTTAAAAGACATGTAGATGTGGTATTTAGAGACACGGTTTAGTGGTGGACTTGGCAGTGTTAGGTTAACAGACTTGATGATCTTAAAGGTCTTTTCCAACCTAAAGGATTCTATGATTGTATGACCATCAGTATTTTTTAGGTTACTGTACTAGAGTTCTGACAGACCATGAAAAGTCATATATGTTCAGCTTCCAGAAGCTGCAGAATCTGCTTCTGCATGGATAATCAGAAAAAAAAAACCAGATCAACTATAGCATTATTACTCTAAATATGTATTTAACAATTTAACCTCAGGTTTTAACCTAGATTTTCAAATGGGGATCCATATTGCTGTTTATGAGTTAATATTGGAAGTACTTTTGGAAGATACTGCCAGTAAGCAAAAGCCTAAAAGCCTGATTCAATAAAACGTCTGGTGAGAGATTCTTCTCTACAAATTTAAGAAATCCACAATGTCAATATGCCACAGTTATTCAGGCTCTTTTATAGCCAATGGAGGGAAACAGACTTTTAAAGGGCGCAATTTATTTGACTTTAGTTATCTACTGTAGGATGAAATGAATGACACTCCAAAACAGCCTCTTCTTTCCACCAGCTAAACCAAAAGAAGAAAGGGAACTCTAACTGATTTATTCCGGTTAAGACTTTACAGAGGAGACTTCAGTAATTTGACTTAATTGCATAAACATATGACTTTAGCACCGTTTGAGATGATCTTGGGTACCAGAGATTGGCTCCTCAAGCTGGCAGATGAACTACAGGACTTCTGCCATTCTGAACTGCCCACTTGAAACTAAACAGTCTATTCAAGGGCATCTTACATGGCACTAAATATCTGAGTTTAAGCAAATGAATTTCGCCTTTTAAAACAGTTTCAAAGACAAAAATTAAAAGGGTCAGTTAAATAAAATGATAACATTACAGAGGAAGTGAAAAAGCCTGGAATTGCCACCCCTCTTAAATGTTTTGCATGCTTTGTTTTTATGTGATGAAGAGTGACAAGGCAAATACCACATTCCTTAGACCATCAAGGAGGCAAAAACTTCCTCAGATCATTTCATAAACTGGAGATAAAAACAAATCCATAGAGTTGCCATTCCTCTGTTACAGAATAGTGATGTAAGTGGACCTCAGAACTATTAAAGATGTTAGGCTTGAAGGCACCTTTTTTTTTGTTTATTTTGTATTTTTTTGTTGTTTGGTGGGGGTTTTTGTGTGTGTGTGTGTGGTTTTCTTGTACTGGTGATTCTGGGAATTTAAATATGTACAAAATGGGGACCTCAATCTGAATACTCATCTAAATTCTTTTGTGCTCAGTAGATAGGTATGAGCAAATAAAAGGTGCGATTCATTTGACAATTTAGCTTGCTTGACAAGTCTCTTTTTATCCCTTCATTGGCACTGGTCATTACAATCCCTCTGGCAGGCACGTGACACAGCTTCAGCACAGGACCTGTGTTTGACTTATGAGCTGTAGGGATATTCTACACAAGGCATAAGCAAAGATTTATTTTTTTTAAAGTTTCATGAAAACTCATATTGAAAATCTAGGGGAGGACAACAAAAATATTCATTGTGATACAATGATTAGTCTCTCAAAGATTCTTAAAAATTTTTACCTTTAAAAAAATAATTAAATCTACCACAATGCTAAGTAGTAAAAAAAGTTGTTAAGAATATGTTCTAGAGAACATTCTTGCTTTATCAGAAAGACAGACCTAATACTATACCTCTGTTTATGCTTTAAGTTCTATAACTGTTGAGCTGAATTTAAACGTAGTAAAATACATGTGAGGGGCTGATTATAGTGCATGGATTGCTGTGATATCTGCATAGATAAGTGATTATTATTACTAGTGTTATATAAGGAGAGTAGAGAAATTTGTAAGTAAAATCAAAACTGTAAAAAGAAAAGTGGTTCTGGCATTTTAAAGTCATATTCCTTGTTCTGCAAAGCTGCTCTGTATAGCATTTTTATTTTCATATGATCTCTTAAAAGGATCCAATATTATAGATATCTGTGTTTTAGTTTACTTTTGGTATTTTAAATGTATATGTCATTATATCTTGGTATTATCAAGTATTATTACGTCAGAATGGTCTAAAGAAAAATAAGGATGCAAGTATATATATTTTAACAGAGAGCTTTCAAATAGAATATGTCCCATTAAGTTAAATTAAACATCAGAATTAACCTGAATTAAAATTTAGTAGATTGTGTTCTAGATTATATTTGGGTCTTTGCTAGTCTCTTCTAAAATATTTCCATCATTTTGCAGGTATTGATTGAATTAGTTATGTCACCATGGTTGCTC
Organism: Mycteria americana; assembly: GCF_035582795.1. Classification (NCBI taxonomy): domain Eukaryota; kingdom Metazoa; phylum Chordata; class Aves; order Ciconiiformes; family Ciconiidae; genus Mycteria; species Mycteria americana. The sequence continues at coordinate 168,925,829 of NC_134365.1, read as the reverse complement.
ACATATGTTTACTCTTTTACTGAGTACTGGATAAGTGCTAGGAACATCCCATAAGTCCTTTGAACAAAATTCTTTTGACTCTAGATGTTCTGAATTTCATATTAGCACATAAGAACATGTATTTGCCGTGAAAATAAACATAAAAGATTAGTCAGCATATTATTGGAGACAGAAATCTGGGTGGATGCTATCAGCTCATATTTGGAAAACAAAACAAAACAATAACAAAGAATCTCATGTTAGGTAAGAGATTGAACTGATTCATGAACTTCTTGTACTGTACCTCTATAGAACAAAATTTTATATGCGACTTCCAGAAGATGAAAAGTGAGTTTCTGGCCTGAATTAATTTTATCCAATTTACTATCCTTAATTATATTCCTACATTTTGGGAAGATGAATCCAGGCCCAGCAGGCTTCCTTAAATAAATAGAATATTTACAGATATTTAAAAATGTTCAAAGTATATAGAACTTCATAGAGGATCATCTTCATCTGTAGTATTTTATCCTTTCATTTAAATATGTCTGCTTTACTTTGAAACTTTGATGACACCTTTTGCTTACCACATGTTGCCAAGAACATAAGAGATCCTATCGAAAAAAACTTCAAAAATAAAATGACCAGTATTTCCGCTTCACACTAAAAGACCCTTTTCTTTCCCAGTGAAAGCAATAGTTATAATTTTATATTGTTTCTAAACATTAACGCTGATGCTTAAATGCTTTTTTTGTCAGTCATTAAATAATGTTATCTAAAATATTTAGACTAAGAATTGATCTTTGACTAGAATAATTAGAAATATATCTTTTGATGATTACTACCCATTTCAATTAAATTTATAATCTATTTAGTGTAAACACTTTTGATTTTGTTTCAAGTTTTATTTTTAAGGAAAATATCAAGTGGTTAACAAAGCAAAAATTTTTCTGAGATCTATCCTGTTTTGGTATTTTTAACTTCATCGATTAACTTGTGGTCTCATCAAAAGTGTAAGGTGTGAGTCTAACAAGTTCTATTTTTTGAAGACTGATATTGATTGGAATTGTGTTATGTTTTAATTATCTATCATCATACCACATACCACCTAATATAATATTTATAACACTGAATTAACAACATTATAATTTACTGAGTAATCTCAATTATCTTTTAAAAATATTATTATAATGCAAGCTTTATTCTTATTTTCTGGAACTTCCACAGTGTTTCGATATTAATGAAAGCACAGTATTGTTTCAGAAAGATTTATTCACCAATTCTTTTAATACTTTTGGCTGTACATTTGGTTTTGCTCGTGTGTTTGTTTAATTACAAAACTAACTATTTTTCCTATTTAGTTTTAACCAGCTTTCTATCAGATCTGTTTCAGAACACAAACTGTATTAGTATTTGATGTCCATATGAGGTCAATCTACCCCCTTTAACACATAACACAGGTTCTTGACATTGTCTCCAAGAAGCTATATAAATCACAGTTTACAGCACTGGGATCAAGAGTCAATAAAACAGTCAAAGGTATAAATTCAAATCATTTGCTCTTTTGATTTTTTATGTGCTTCTTCAAAATCTCACTAAAAAAACTCTTTTTAAAAAAACTTTGTTATGTGTTTCTACCATGACCATTGATTATATTTCTAAACAGATTTTTGTTTAATACATATTTTTCAATTGAACTGATGAGAACATAAATGGTTTTGTGATCTTGTCTTGATTAAGATGTCATAGATGGATTCGTATCAGACTTGTTTACCTACACAGCTTGCAAACTTACAGACATCAGGAAAAGTTGTTAAGAAAAGGGTAAAATACATGGGCAGCTTGGCCTGATGGAGCTTTAATCAACATCAGGTGATGTGGTAAATCAGGTATGCTCTTGCTTTTATGAATGTATTTTACTTTTAAATGCACATCTTTTTAAAATAACTGGATCTGACACAAGACCTTTCTCATTTCCAACATGTTAATAGCAGGATTTACATTGTGCACTGGTTAGCAAAAATCCTTCACCTATACTGATTTGAGTTGATTGTCTTCCTTACAACAGTGACTATACAACATCTATACCTAGTGATACAAAATCCAGTCATCTATTAGCTTGAGGAAAGAACCACTGGGTCGAAATAAAACTCATCGTTACCACCATAACTGAGATGAGCTGATTTGTCTTGTCTGGTAATTTTTTCTGAAAGTTTTAATTACTATGTAAAACAAACATGCTTCTATAGTAAAAACTAATCCTTAACATTTTCAAAACCTATATATTAAAATATACAAAATGATTTTTTCTTAATCCAAACTTTAAAAATTGTCTTTCTCTGAAAGTTGTTTACAGAAGTGACTTTTCTGAAGTGTCTCTGATGTTTAACTCCAAGCATGGGTCAAAACAATTTCCTTGGCTGGACTCCCATCATCTTATCAGCATAGTACAGCTCACATGCAGACCGAAACTGCTTTACAAACTGCAGCCTCTCAACCTGTCCTCAGAGGACAAGTCCTCCAGCCCTGACCATCCTGGTGGCCTCTTCTGGAGCTTCCCAGTTTATCAATGTCTTTCATGTATTGCAAACCCCAGAACTGGATGCAGATGTGGTCTAATGAGTGCTGAGTAGAAGGGGATAATCACTGATCAACTGGCTGTGCTCCTGTTACCAAATACTGCTAACCTTCATTGCTGCCAGGACACACTGCTGACCTTCTTTGAGCCTGCTGTCCCCAGAGGCCACCAAGTACTTTTCTGCAGAGCTGAGTTCCAGCCATTAAGTTCCCAGCCTGAACATTGCAGAACTTCCGTCCACTTGCCTTTGTCCTTGTTGAATTTCACAACGTTCTGGTGGCCCATTCCTCTAACATGTATAGGTCCCTCTGGATGGCAATCCTGCTCTCCATTGTATCAACTGCCCTTACAGAGTGTCATCATCCACAAATCTGATGATTGGTGCTCCCTGTTGTCTCAGTCAGCCCAGTGATAAACAGGAAGTATGAGGATATGTGCCAGTATAGACCATCAAGGAACTCTATTTGTAACCAGCCTCCAGTAACCTCTACCCTTTGAACCTGATGATCAAGCCAGTTTTTCACCCATCTGGTAGTCCACCCATCTGGACCATCCAGACTGGATAAAAGGATGGTGTGGGAGACCATGCCGAAGGCCTTGCTAAAGTTAAGGTAGAAAAATTCTGCTGCTCTCCCCTCATGCATGGATCTAGTCACTTCATCATAAAAGGCAATCAGGCTTGTTGTGCATGATGGTAAATCCATGCTGGCTATTCCCAGTCACCTTCTTCCCATTCATGTGCTGCAAAATGGCTTCCACAAAGGCTTGCTGCAAGATTTTCCCAGGGACAAAAGTGAGAATGACTAGCCTGTAGTACAGTAGATTATTCTGTTAAATATGAGAAATCTAAAATTATTCTTAAAATGTTTGTGCTGCTATGTTTTGCAAAGCAGCAGAATTTTGAACTATCTATAATACATTTACATGATTCTGAATGACATCTGGAAGACAAAATTGCAATTCCTTAATTCCATAGAGAACATAGGAAAGAACCTCTGTGTTATGCCGAGAAAACCCATTTGTGAAATTCTAAAAAAAAACACCCAAACCCATATTCTGCCAGATTGACTAAGCATAGTTAACAGAACAAAACCACAATCAGATTCTAAAGCAGTCATAGTTTCTACATAAGATAAGTTTTACCAAGTCTGAACCTATTTTAATACTAGGAGCAGTGTCAGTAAGCTATATTTGTGCAACTTTAACATTTTTATGGGAATACAAATCACTAGATTAAAGTATTATTTAAATGCATTATAACCTTCTAACAGAAGCAGAGATCATCTTTTTTTGAATGCTTTTTAAAATGCATTTCCATTATATGTGCAAAGAACTAGTAATGTAGGATTTAACTTTGTATGATCACACCTGTAAACATTAGTGATCTGAAAAAGATAAAAAATTTCATGGACCTAGCAGGATTTGGAAACTATGCTTCCACAGTAAAGTCAGGCATACATTTAATTAGGAAAAGACATATGGCAATTTAAAACAGAGATGCCATAGTCAGAAATTCAAAAGAGCTTTAGGCATATAAAATTTAATATAGAGTGGATGAAGACAGGGTTTCTTCCTGTAGATAGCTGAGATTGCTGACTGTAATACATTGTGCTGGATTTATGTTTTAGGAAATAGAAATGCTAATACAAATTTTAAAAGAAAAATGTCTGCAAACATTCTCTTTCTCTGATTTAAAAGAAATCAGACCCCTTTTAGTGCATAAAGACTGTCCTCAAAAAAGTGATGACTCTGGCTAGCATAGAAAGCTGATCACTCAGGCAAAGAGTCTGACAAATCTTTTTTCATGTAGCGCTTGAGTACTAACTTAACATAACATGAGCTGATGCATAACATAACAAATTGCTTTCAATTCACTGATGTAAAGGTACCAGATCTGGGAAAAAATAAATCATTTTCATGTACTTGCACCCATGCTGGCTCACCAGAATCCCACAGATCTTCAGGGAGAAGCAGCTGAGGAAAGCATCTCTTTTGATGTAGCAGAGAGCAAACCTTTAGTTCTGGATACATGTAGCCTGATATCCTAGCTACTTGAGTTTCTCTACCTGTTTGTTCCATTGTGTTAAATGTTCCCCCAAGTTATCTTTCTTCTCCAAAATAAATTGCATTCTTGTTTACTTATCTTTAACAGTTTTACCTCTTTAAATCTTTTCTCCCCCTCATGATCAAAATATTGTCTACTTTTACTATAGCAGCATCGATAACTGAAAGGTATGAACCAGACTGAATGTTGTACACAATGCAACAGAGAGGAAACAATGTCTCCCCGAAAGAATTGACGGACATGTGAAGAAATGTATAGTCTGCTTTACTGCTCTGGCAAGTCTCAAGATTCTTATAAATTACAGAACTATACTTGACAAGTCACCTTCCCAAAATTATTCCTGTAATTGGTAATGAGGAGTATTGTTTTCTGTTCATCTGGACTTCACCGGAGTCTTCCAGGGCTTCTGTTCCTTTTTAACTAATAATCAGAGTGAATCTACTTTGGAGATACTTCTCTCTGATTCCCATACCAACACAGCTTTAAAGGAACACTTCTTAATGCATGTTTGCAAGTCTTCTGTAGTGCTGTTAATATTCTGCTATTTCTGTTTTTAACTTTCTTAAGAGCTTATTTTCCTGAAAGACATGCTTTATTTTTTCTAAACATATTTACTCCATTGCCTTTCCAGATCTATTATTTTCAAAACTGCTAACTCAGTAGTGGATACTTTTAACTTTTTTTTCCCTGATAGCGATGCAAATTTCCAGTTAGTTGCTAGTACAATCATACAATTTCATTTTGTTAGCAGATACCAGGTCAACTCCAAAATTCCTGTGCTTCACAGATTTTTCCTACTTTTCCACAAACTTCTACATTTTTATTCAGTTTTCATATCACTTGTTTTGGCATTGCACTGACTTGTAAAGCTGATTGCAAATTCAACACAAATATAAATAATATTTTGTTTGTTTGTTTGTTTAAAGCTACTGTTCCATTCATTTTCTGCTACGGTGTTATCAATTATTGCTATTAAGAAATCCTTTAAGTAAGCATTTCTGCTATCCTCCTCTTTGCCCATGCTGCTCACACTCTGCTGGTGCTTGGAAAATATTGCTTCTCTTTCTGTCTGGACAGTTTTTCCCCTGGTACTGCAGTCTATTTGGTGTTCTCTACAGGCTCAGACTTTGATGATGGGACATAGTTTCCTAAACATTATATCCTAGTTTTCTCATTTAAGTCCATCCTGGATTCCCAATACATCAGCATGAAGTTGATAAAATGACCTGAAGTTTGCAGAAGATTGGTGCTCTTGTGGAGTGGCAAATGGAAGTGAGCTGGGATACCTTAAAGTATCTAAAACTGCATTATGTTCCTATGTTTAGGCCACTGAATCATACTCTAAGCTCTCCATATCTTTCTTCCTCTCCTGGATTATTTTGGATTTCAAATTGATAATGACAAAGCTGTGTCAGATCTCCATAAACTTCATTATGCAGTGGATGATTTCCTTGCCTGGAAAATACTGATCAGCATCACATTCTGATTTTGTATTTCAACAGTTACATACTTTATTAGTCTGTCAAATTTATAAGGTTAGTTCTGGATAATATAAAAACTTTTTTCAGATTTCTTCAAATCTCTTTAAAGAACTAAGTACTATAATGGATGTTAAGGGATGTTACAAGCAGCAGCCACCTCCAGCAGCTCCAGGGCCTGTGGATTCCTCCTGCCTGGTTGCTGGTTGCCCAATCCGGAGACCCAGGTTGCTGGTGTAACTGCTGGTTTCCCATTTCCAGAGTCAACCAGTAGCAAAACTGAACATGTATCCCAGAGACAGACAGACAGACGCACACACACAGAGGACACCGACACGGCCGGTCACACAGCCTGCCACAGACAAGGCGCTGCCTTCAACAGCACCCACGTACAGGACTCACATCAGAGACAAGCCCAGACAGCCAAGTCCCCTCCTCCTCTTGGGCTGGCAGAGGCAGAAGGTCACTGGTGCAGCACACGCATGACACTCTCCAGGTTCACAAGCACACGTGCATTCGTGGATCCCCCGAGCATTGGCACAACCCTTCTGCCCACCTGATAACCCTGCCTGGTCCCAGGCATCCTGCTTGCTGGCTCATCCAGCTTGAAGTTTGCCAGCAAACATACACGCACACACCCCCTGCACACACTCAGTTTGGGTAAGATACAGAAACTCACCCCCAGCAGCCAGAACCAGGCACACAGGCTGTGACCTGCGGTCCCGTTCCAGCTGCTGGCGCTGAGCCCCTCACTCATCTCAATCATCCCCAGTCCCTCCAGTAGCTGGTTTTAGGTGTACACACCATTCCCACCCCAGTGCCTGGAGCTGAGACCCCGCTCACTCTGGTAGCTGGCAGCGAGGCATCCATTCACTCCACTTGCTGGCATCACAGGCTGGGGACACCTACAAGCTTGGTGTGACTCCAGCAGCTCGCACCAAATCCTCTAACTCTGGTCACGCTAGTAGCTGGCATTGAGTCCTTGCAGCATTCACACACATTGGATAGAGAGGGAGATTACACACAGACATAGTTAAGAACAGATTTAATAAGATAGGACAGACTATGTTTTGGTTGTTGCCTCCCCCCTTTCCTTATCATCCCAATTTGACAAGATACTCAATCAGATGATCTGAAACAAACAATCTCACACTTTGCACACCCTTATCAATTAGTGTAACTGACCAGGTTTGGTTCTTGTCATTGTGAGAGCATGCACTGGAGAACCCTGCAATACACCTTCTCTCCTTCCTGGTCTCCATGTAGCACATGCAGACAAAGCCCTGAAGGGAACTCCAACTAATACAAATGGCAGAAGATGGTATTCATTCTCATAAAGCTCTTTGGCAGTGTAACAGGATTGTGTGGATGCAGCATAGTCAATGGATGGAAACAGATGCCTTTAAAAAAAAAATCCAGTAGGACTACAGCTATTCGCTTAGACTTAGCTAAAATGAATTTTCCCCTGAAAATTTTTAAACACAACTACTGTCTACCCTTTGATCATATCTGAAACTTCTTCAGTTGGGAAAAAAGGGAACCTAAAATTTAAAAATAAGTTCAGTGCCTAAGTTTGATATATTGGATCCCATCCTCTGCCCTTATATGTTATAATGCAAGTAAGATTAGTTCTATTAAAGATAAAAGATAAGTTTTTTTGATTTTTCCTATTAATTTCTTACAAACTTTCATAACTTTTGCATATTCTCTCCAAAGGGGAGAATTTGGTTCAAGGTAGCAAGCAGCAGTTTTCAAAAAAAAGATCTGCAATTATGAAGAGTACAACTACTTTGCAGTTTAATGTAGCTGAAATACACAGTTAACCTTGATATGCTATGACTGAATCCAGATATTCACAGAAGAAGGCAAGTTAAAGCCATCCTAAAAACCTATTCTTTCATGAATGATATTGCATCACGCTCATGTTTCTGTTTAGCTTAATTGTAGGGTGGAATTTATTTAAGGAAACAATTCTGAGACTGATAAGCTGTAATAAGATAAAGAAAATGTTTTCTCATTTTTATAGAATAATAAAAAGATATGACATATTGTAGTATCAACTATCAATCACAATTAGGTTTCTAAATAAGATCCATGCTAACAATTTGTAAGGAGTAATACCAAGACTTCTCATTCATAGTGTCGTCCTTACATTAATTTAAAAAAAAATCCTAGAAATCGCTGGAAAGTAACTACTAACCCTCTTTATGGATGGTACACTGATACCTAGAGAAGTTAATTGGTTTGCCTGAGGGCATACAGTCAGCAGCAAAAGTAACATTGATACAGTTTCTAGTCTACAGCTATACTACACTACCATCTTCCTCTCCTGATAGAAAGTCTCTCTTTGAACAAACTTCCACCTTATCTGTATTTTGAATTTTCAGGATAGTTCAAACACTGAACAACAGCTACTCTTGCTACATCCATACTACTAAATGAAAGAATATGAAGAACCTCTGGAGCCTGACTGCCCACTCTGCTTAATTGGGCCTCTTCAGCTTGGCCATTCCAACATAAATCTTAAGTAGTATGGATGCTAACAAGGCTTCACCACTTGACCTTGGGGCCTTTTTTTCTATTCAGCAATTTAGTCACAGCTTCTGAATTCAAATCTAATTCTAGTAAATTCAGTACTAAAAATTGTGTTGATACTATGTGAAGACAGTCAAGAGTCTGCATGATATTGCTGTTAAAAGCTGTATCCAAATGGAGCAAAAGTGTTTGCAGTGTGTTCCTGGTTTACATTACAGCAGTCCTTTTTGTGCTCTCAATATATCCCTTCCATGGGTACCATGTTATGTGTTTGCATATCTAGAAGCTGGTGTGCATCTGGCTCTTGCATGCACTTCAGCATGGACTTCAGGTGTAAGCAGGATACATCCCATCATGAGGGAACGTGTAACTGGTTCTTGGTCCACCACTTCAGACACATTTTAATTGTATTATTTTAGAAAAATAACACAACAGGCAGAATGGTCATTGATGTAAAAATCACAGAATCACAGAATCGTATAGGTTGGAAATTACCTTTAAGATCATCGAGTCCAACCGTAAACCTAACACTACCAAGACCACCACTATACCATGTCCCTAAGCACCTCATCCAAACGTCCTTTAAATACCTCCAGGGATGGCGACTCAACCACTTCCCTGGGCAGCCTGTTCCAATGCTTAATAACCCTTTCAGTGAAGTAAAATTTCCTAATATCCAGTCTAAACCTCCCCTGGCTCAACTTGAGGCCATTTCCTCTTGTCCTATCACTTGTTACCTGGGAGAAGAGACTGACCCCCACCTCTCGACAACCTCCTTTCAGGTAGTTGTAGAGAGTGATAAGGTCTCCCCTCAGCCTCCTTTTCTCCAGACTAAACAAACCCAGTTCCCTCAGCCGCTCCTCATAAGACTTGTGCTCCAGACCCTTCACCAGCTTCGTTGCCCTTCTCTGGACACGCTCCAGCACCTCAATGTCTCTCTTGTAGTGGGGGGCCCAAAACTGAACACAGGATTCGAGGTGCGGCCTCACCAGTGCCGAGTACAGGGGCACGATCACTTCCCCACTCCTGCTGGCCATGCTGTTTTTGATACAAGCCAGGATGCCATTGGCTTTCTTGGCCACCTGGGCACACTGCTGGCTCATATTCAGGCGGCTGTCAACCAGCACCCCCAGGTCCTTTTCTGCCAGGCAGCTTTCCAGCCACTCTTCCCCAAGCCTGTAGCGTTGCATGGGGTTGCTGTGGCCCAAGTGCAGGACCTTGCACTTGGCCTTGTTGAACCCCATACAATTGACCTCTGCCCATCGATCCAGCCTGTCCAGGTCCCTCTGTAGAGCCTTCCCACCCTCAAGCAGATCAACACTCCCACACAACTTGGTGTCGTCTGCAAACTTACTGAGGGTGCACTCGATCCCTTTGTCCAGATCATTGATAAAAATATTAAACAGAACTGGCCCCAACACAGAGCCCTGGGGAACACCGCTTGTGACCGGCCGTGTCTGATAGTTTCAAATGTGTCTGATAGTTTCAATAAATGCAGATAAATGTTTCTTGGAGTGCCTATTCTGCAATTATCTCTCAGAGCAAGATTAAGTCGTAAGAATTGTAATGTTATATGTGGGACTATTGTAGCCAGCCTGGGAATGCAGAGCCTGGAATCTATTATAACCTCCAATTTTAAGTAAATCCATTTCTTGCTTTGGTGATGGCAGTAAAAAGCTTGAAAATGTGAGACATAAAAGACTCAGCTATATTTTCAGAGATGTAGTCTTTGAAATAATAACTGGTTCTTATCTTTTAACATTTCTATTACTTCCTAACCATGAGGAAGAACATAAAAAGTAAACTTAGTGCATGACATAGAGACAACGTTACCTTCTAATTTTGGGTAAAAATACTAGGCTTGGGGCTTCTACTATCGCTACTGAGCATACGACTCACAACTGCTTTCACATGTAGCTGTTTTTCCTGTTTCTACAACCTGAAGCAGGTCTGGACCTGAAGCAGGTTCTCAGGTAAAGATCTGTGCTGTCGTGTGCCAAATCAGCTTGTACTTCACTGCTTCACATCCAAAGGGACTTCAAAGTCAGCATAGTTAATCCAGCAAACAGTGTGGAGAGAAAGAAGTTAAATTTAACTTCTGAAGTACAAAATGCCATTTTTTTTCAGAATAAAAAAAAAATCAGTGAAACAAACCAGTAAGAATTCTCCAGACTACACACAGTTGCTTGGTATCTTATTAAAGGAAAACTAGTGAGAACCAGATAGTAAAGAACTAGTAGACTGGATCTGAAGTAATTTCTAATAATCGTTGGATCCTGCAAAAGATGTTTTTGAATCTTTCCATAGAATTGTTTTTACACAAACACTTTTTGATTGCATTATAAAATGTAAAAGGAAGACTTGTACTGGAGACAAGACAAGGGAATCATAAACAGCCTGAAATCAGTAGCAAGACTGTGATTTCGATGGATATTAGATTAAGCACATTCAAAAGGGGGAAAAATGGAAGATTTTAAAAACAACAGGGAGGGAATTGTATGGTTATACTAATTTGATACCTTTCTATACCTAGCTAGTAATTTGTTGTTAAAATAAAACATATCAGACAGACATCCAATATTGTTTTAAAGATTGTAAGTAATGGAAAAATTCCCATACCTTTAGGATATCTCTTCCAGCATTAATTGCTTTCACTATGAAAGGTTTCCATTTTATTTCCAGTACAAGCTCTGCTTACTTCAGCTGGAGGCCATTACAGTTTTATAATGCTTTCCCTGCTAATTAAAAAAGATCCTTCCACCTTCAACAGAAACCTCCTTGTACAGAGGTCTATCCTACCTACTATAAATAGAACCTATAACTATTCTCTATATAATTCACATTATATATCAATTTTTTCAAGCTTCTTTTTCATAAGTAGATAATGCTCCTATTTTTAGGTCCTCTCAACTGTGTTTAAATTTTTACAGCTTTCTTAAAATACAGAGATATGGTACTCAAGTAATGACTTAATCAATGCTGTATACCATTTCACTACTTAGTATTTCTCTTTTTATTAGGAAAATAACATAACCAATATTTTTGCTACAGGAAACTTGCTGTAGGCTCATATTAATCTGGTGATGAACGATGATCCAACATCCTAGTCAGACTGAATGTGACCAGATTAATTACTTTCCAGGATGCCTATCCACTCTTCATAAACGCATATAGATTTCTTCCAGACAATGTGAGACACTGATATTTATTAATTTGTTTTTAATTTTAAACATAAATTAACCTTTTCACCTATTCACATCCCCAAATCAGTAAAAAAAGCCTTATGCAAGAGAAATCACAGATATATTTCACATATATTGCTGAAATGGATAGATATGAAAAAAAAAATACTTGAAAGCATAAGTCAGTTTCTAACTGGTGGGATTATAAAGAAATTTTCCCTATGAGTAAATTATTCTATAATTGTCTAATCTGGGATTTGTATACAGTGGGTACCAGCTAGAGGCAGGAGACAAAATGAGAAAACAATGTATCAGCTAATTAGTATTCCAGTTTTATGAAATGATATGCCAAAATTTAACTAGAAGAGGGAAGTTAATCAAAGTCCTCCTGAGACTTTATAAGCAGACTGGCATTTTGCTGTTTGAGCTCGCTCTGCAAGTCAGAAGCAGAGCTGGTGTCCTAAAAGAACATTTCCTCTTCATGGCAGACCGGGGCTTCAGGATGTTACAGCACAGTTACCCTACATTGCATTTCATAAATATTGCCAGTACTTTCTTTCTCTCCTGGGTAAATGGAATGAGAACAAGAACTTCTCCTTTTTTTCTTGTACAGCTTAAAATGTCTGTTTTCTCTGATCACTGTAATCATGGTATCCACATTTGCATTTTATCTTTTGATCTAACTGGAATTCTTTAGCAGCATTTTATACAGCAAGAGTAATTTGGAGAGTCTAATCACTTCATGATGTGTTACAAAACACGTATTTCTTTTCTAGAGATTTTATTTGACATCTTCAAAGTGTAATATCCATTCTCTTGGCTAGCTTTCGTTAGCTAAATTTTGACAGCTTGAAAAAAGTTCCTGAAGAAAGTGTGTCTGTTTTGACTACAGACTTATATTGGAATTGGAGTTGTTCCTAATTCCATTGATGCTGTTTTAACAAAATCAAATCTAATCTTCAGAACAAATGTTCTTATTTATTAAAATATATATTGATGCACATTGATCTGTCTGTCTTTTTGCCATACCATTACAGAAGCTATATCTGCAGAGCAGCTGAAAGACACTAGTCCTAGGATTGTTCAAAAGTTTGGTGAATTTCTAAATTCTCATTATGCTTATCCACATTGCCCTTGTATACTGACTGAATCTGATTTCAAGGAGGATCACAAACTATTACATTTCTCCATTGTCAGCTGCATTGGGTAACATTCATTTGCATACTGTAGATGCCTAAATTTAGGTGTCAAAAGGTGCCTCTCTATAGGTGAACTGCATATCAAAGTGTCTAATTCAATCCAAGGAGATAAAGGGCTTTATTTGTTGCAATTGCAATCTGAGATACTGTAATATCCAAGATAGTTGGATAAAAAAATTCCAGATTCCTATGGGTGGTGGGTTGGCCTTGGCCAACTGCCAGACCTCCACCCAGCTGCTCTCTCACTCCCCCCCCTCAACACAACAAGAGGAGAAAATAAGATGAAAAAGCTCATCATTTTAAATAAAGACAGGGAGATCACTTACAAATTATTCTCATGGGCAAAACAGACTCAGTTTGGGGAAAATTAATTTAATTTATTGCCAACTAAAATCGATTTGGAAGTTGAGAAACAAAGACAAAAATGAAAACACCTTCCCCCCAAAGCCACTCATTTTTCCCAGGCTCAGCTTCACTCCTTTACTCCCTACTCCCCTATGCCCTTGCCCCGAGTGGGACAGGGATGGTGGGGAACAGGTAGTTATGGTCAGCACATAAGTGCTCCTCTCTGCCGCTCCTTCTTCCTCCCACTTTTCACTGTCTCCATTGTGGGTCCTCCACATGGCCTGCAGTCCTTCAGGATAAACTTGCTCCAGCATGGGTCCTTCATGGGCCACATTGTGGATATCTACTGCGGTGTGATAGTCTCCACAGGGTACAGTGAAATATCTGCCCATCTCCATGGACTGCAGTTCCTATCAGGACAACCTGGTCCAGCATGGGGTCTTGACAGGTGGCAATTTCTTCAGGAAATATCCACCTGCTCCAGTGTGGGGTCCTCCACAAGCTGCAGTGTGGATACCTGCTCTGGTGTGGGTCTCTCCATGGGCTGAAGGGGAATATCTGCTCTGGAGTCTGGAGCACCTCCTTCCCCTCCTTCTTCTCTGACCTTGGTGTCTGCAGGGATGTTTCTCACACATTTTTTTTCCTCACTCCTCACTGCCTGTGCAGTGTTTTGCCTTTTCTTTAATACATTTTCCCCAAGGCAGCACCAGCTTGGCTGATGGGTTCAGCTGTGTCCTGCAGTGGGTCCGCTTCAACCAGCTGTGTTGGGGCAGCCCCTGGCCTCTTCTTACAGACACCATCCCTGCAGCCCACCCCCACCTGAACCTTGCCATCTACTCCCAATATACTATGTATGGACAACTGTATCAAGTTTCTACTCAACACAGTCAATGGAGTCTACAGAGCTTTCAGATGATAAAATGTATGTGTCTCATTTAGCTGAATAGCTCTCTACACTCGATGACTGATTCATTCGCCTAAGCACAGGTATTTAATGCCTTCCAGGAGTCCTTAGGTTATTCCTGGCTGATATTCAGATGCTGCTCTGAAAAGATGTGGGTCTCCTCTGAGTCCTGTGTGACATTTGCCAGCCTCTTGCTGGTAATGGAGACATGATGTCTCAGATGACACTGAGGGCCCAACCACTGATTGTACTGAACAGATTAAATTTGTTTGCCTACATGCAGACATTTAGTGCCATCTGCTATGTCTTAGGATATCCAAACATCTGGACAGGCTGGCAGATATGGTTCAGTATGACAGTAAGCTTGCGTTATTTTGGAGAGAGGCAGTTGGAAGGCAGGTGGGATAGCCCAGAAAAACTCTAGGCACTGCTGTTCAGGCAAATGAATCCCATCATGATCTTAAGAGCAGGCAGAATCAGTTATAATATAAACATAATAATTTAATTTTCCCTAAATCTTGTCATCATCATCATCTTACTGAATAACCCAGAGCCATTTCTGACCCTTATGATATCCAAAGTATTTGTATGGGACTTGCAGATATTTTACAGGACCCACAGGAAACTCATCACATTCTAGGAGGCAGGAGGAAGACAGACAGGACATGCTGAGACATGTAGACACTTGTAGGCAATGAGGTACTTCTTATATTAAATTTAACCCATCTTTTTGCATGAAAGCCATATATTGTCCTCAATGCCTCATTGATACTGCACTCAAATAGAAGGTAGAATAGCCACCCTGCTCTCATTCTGTCTTTCATTGTTTTACCTCAATCCTGCAAAATTCCCCTGTGATCCAAGATTGTTGTGCAGCCGTGAAGGTCAGCACAGTTTTAGATGTTCCCCTGGTGTAACAAATAAACACAGATGAATTAATAGAGGTAAATCAATTACACTGAATTTAGATAACTGACTCCCGTTCTAATTTCTAAACACTGCTATGCATACAGTGCCAACATTCAGTAGATATTTATATTTCATATTTCATATTTTAATGATGTGCAGCTTCATGAATATACTGATCATCTCATGTAAGGCAATAAAAACATAAAAGCTATTTTAATCTGTATCTATAGTAGTTCTATTTCTGCTTGTCCATTTATCTACAGAGGTAACAACAATCAGCACTTCCATAGAAAAACATTCTTGAACTAAAAAACATAATTGTAATCAGTGTGAAAGAACCTGATGAATAAACCCTCAAACAGTACAAACACAGCCTCTCTTTTTATTCTTTTTATATAGAATTATTTTCATCCTCATATTTGTGGTCACTGGCATGATGTCATATGAATTATACTGATACTATTATCAATGTGCTCATGCAAGACTTTTGCAGTGCAGTTGGGTGCAGGCACAACTTCTTTCCCAATGATTAACTTCTAGGTGTTCTAGAGAAGAGAAATTCTGAAAATCTTAAGATAGTAAAGAGTACTTTAGAAAATTGTCTTTTTCTTTTTTTTTTAATTAGACATCTCACATTCTTATATGTCTCTAAAGCATGCTCTCTAATTTGATGTACAACATTTTGGGCACATTTATGGTGGGTTTGGTTTTGAAATTAGTATTTATTAATAATTTGTAAGGATAAGGTCAAAGGCAATTTTGTCTCTCTAGTTTTGGTTCTAAGAAAGAAAGAATTCTGAAGAAAAATAATACTATTAAGAAATAAAATTTTTTTAGCCTTTTCATCTCCTCAAGTCCTTGATCACATGAAACAACACTGATTTTTTTGCTGAAACTATTTTTGACTTAGACTTCCTTCACAGAAGGTTTTTTTGTGTGTGTTTGACAGAAAAAAGGGAAAAGTTACTGAAATCAAACTAATATAAGGTCTCACCTTGTTTCTGTCCTATGTGCAAAATAGCTTTATTAATGCTTCAGCTGATTTCAGTCAAATCAGAGGCACTGGTGCAAGTCTTGAATTCTTACAGCTTCATTCTTTACACTTACATTCTTACAGCTTCACAGAAATATGTGATTCCATAGAAGTCAGTTGATTTAGGTGCCACAGCTGCAAGATGCTGCAATGCAAAAATATCCTTAATAGCCACCAAAAATGCGTGAAGGAGAGGACACGTAAAGTATCCTAACCATTGGGTAATTTTCAGTACCATGTTGCAGGTTTCTAGTTCTGTTTAGGGAAGAAACCTTGGATGGAGAGCAGCATCATTTAAGACTTTGATTCTGTAAAGACAAAAGACATTTATGAGCCCTGCCGTAGGTCTTACAACCATTGGCCAGAGAGACTTGTAGTATGGATATTTGGATATTTCATTCTGCCTTATAATATGTAGTCCCTAGGTCCTAGATCATTTTGTATAATCTATTTAAATCTTTCTTTTTTTGTCTCTTGTTTGGGTTTCCTCAGGTTTTGTTATTTGTTGGCTTTTAACATTCATGACTTCCAGTGACAATGAAATGACTTTTTTTTACTTTTAAGGTTTACCACATTTGCATACAAATGTTACACAAGATTTTCTCCATTGCCAACTGACACGCAGTAGATATGAAAAGAAAAAAAACATATTTTCATTTTAAAATCTAATTAAACCCTAGTATAATCTCAGGCAATCTACATATATAGGTAGCATAATCTTTGCTGCTGTACATAAGGAATGGGATTCAAGTAATCAATATAGGTGTATACTTTAATGTGAGCAGATCACTCTCCAAATTCCACTGAGTCTATTGCTCATGGTAGAGATAGTTTCCTTAGTCAGGGTAGAGTTTTCTATAGGCATCTTATGCCATTTAACACCCCTGTGACATCTCACCTGAATTTAACTGCTACTTCAGAAAGACACGGGTAGTCCTGTGTTCTATCTGCCAAGTGCATGTGGATGTCTCAGATACCTTAGAGCACCTTGTTTAGGAAACTGACTTATTCTCCTTAACTGCTTTGCTGATAACAGGAGCTTAGACACCCAGCCTGCACCCAGGTACCTAAATTTAGCTGCCTAGACCTGAGCCCACCTCCTAGATGGTTGACACTGGAATCCCACCCATAACAGGAGCAAGTGTTACACTTGAAATCCTGTTGTGGGCTAAAAAGGTAGCACTATGTATATAGAGCTGAGAATTTACTGTAAGTCAGAATTGTCTATTTAGGACAGAAAAACCTCATTAATAATAAAGTTGACTTGTTATAAAAGAAAACTTCCTAGTATCTGTTTCCTCTCCTTGGTTTTGCACTTATCCCAGTGTCCCCCTGACTCCTAAGGCTGCCAGGAGCAGGGTGCCCACAGTGGGTGGCCCCCCCTTGACATGGGGCCCCAACAAAGGGCTGTTGTGTCCCTCCAGCCCTGGGATCTTTCAGGCCATTGCCCCCAAGTGAGCAGCAGCTCCCACCAGGAGGAGGACAGTCACTTGAGAGTGGGGTGGGGAGCGGGGGGAACCAGCTCCAAGCCCCAAAGGCTGCCCCTGTCCCTGAGAGAGACTTGCTCTGCCCCTGTCCCCGCCCCTGTCCCTGCCAGGCCATGTCCTCTGCTGGGGGCTTCAGTGGGTCGGGGTGGGTGAAGAGGAGGAGGGTACAAGAAATGCAAGAAATACCAGATATTATGTGTTTCTATTTACTTCCTTTTCAGCAGAAAGCTGCCATCATGTACAGAACTATTTTGTGCAACAAAGGTCCTCTTGTTCTTACAGAAATGCAAGAAAAAAACCATGGTCTTGATGTAGATGAAAAAAAAATCAAGTGACAATAGAGCCCAGTGACTAGGGAACTAGAGATAGTCAGCCTGAAAACCTTGATCTATTCCTGTCTGTGCCATTTATCTCCTTTATATAGCAAAAAAGGATTCTGCATTTAAGTACTGAAGTTAGAGCATATATAATCATAAGAAACAGCCTACATAAAGATTCCTCCAGAAAGTGTTTTCAAGCAACTGAACAGTTTAGACTGCTGACACAGGCGTGTAAAATTAGATTGCTAAAACATATGGTGTGAATATATTTATCAACTTTCAATTTTGCTGCTTTCTCTTAATTTTTAGTGGAACCATTAATGGCCTCTATTCCCTGGAGCATATGTAGCTAAACCTATGTATGTTTTATTTGCCTAATATGGGACTGAAAGTGAATCTAGGCATCCGCATTCCAGGCTGTGAACCTGGGAACACCTCAGCAGCTGCTAATCTGATGGGCATCTCAGCCCAATGAGCAAGACATTATTTTTTAGGATGGAACTTTATTACTGCACATTTGCCACTGTTTTGACAATGCCAAGCACATCAGTGTTAGATATAGCTAAGCAAATTATAAGTACTTCTGCGTAAATCACCAAAAGGCCTGGTATTTTCAGAGGATGTCCAATGATGCTGAAAGGCTCAGGCTTTTTGTAATATTATTACTAGAACTTTCTAATGCACTTGGAATCATAGGTAATCTAATTCAGTTGCATCTTTTTACAAAACTTTTTTTTTTTTTTTAACAACTGAAAAAATTTTGAGGAAGTGCTCAGTACCCACATCAGCCTGGGAGAATTCAAACTCAAATATTCTGGGACAGTGTTCTGATCACCAGATTAATAATTGAGCAATCTGAAATAATTCTTTATAGTAAAGCTTTTTCAGTGTGATTAATATACTTCAAGATACATTTGTTACATTGAATATAAAGAAAAGAGGTATGACTAATACTGTGTAATTAGATTATTTAGCAAGGAGGAAAAATGTAGGCCCTTGTCTCTGCTTGCTGTATTATTTCTAAGTTTCATCCAATATCTGCTTCATGATTACGGGATCAAAAGCTACAACCTACATATTCTTATTGACAGGAAACCATCCCCTCTCTAACTTAAGAAAAGATCCATAGAATCATAGAATCATTTAGGTTGGAAAAGACCTTTAAGATCATCAAGTCCAACCGTAAACCTAACACTGCCAAGTCCACCATTAACCATGTCCTTAAACACCACATCTACATGTCTTTTAAATACCTCCAGGGATGGCGACTCAACCACTTCCCTGGTAGCCTGTTCCAATGCTTGACAACCCTTTCGGTGAAGAAATTCTTCCTAATAGCCAATCTAAACCTCACCTGGCACAAGTTGAGGTAGTTTTCTCTCATCCTATCACTTGCTACTTGGGAAAAGAGACTGACACCCACCTCGCTACAGCCTCCTTTCAGGCAGTTGTAGAGAGTGATAAGGTCTCCCCTGAGCTTCCTTTTCTCCAGACTAAACAACCCCAGTTCCCTCAGCTGCTCCTCGTAAGACTAAAAACATAATTTCCCTGTAGTCTTAGGTCTTGAAAATCTTGAAAATATGCAAGGATGAGGATCCCACAACCAATTTGGGTAACATGTTCTAGTGCCTCAGCAACCTTTTAGTGAAAAAAAGTTTCCTAACAATTTGAACTTGATTAGACTCATGGACAGTTCCCCTTGTATCTCCTAACATGATGAGAAGAGATGAACTGCACTGTCTTGGTAACTGTCCTTCAAGTACTTGCATGTAGCTGTTAAATCACCTCTTCAATGTGTAATTTTTCAGACTCCCTCCATTTTCTCCATATCCCTCTGGAACTGGGAGAGGCAAGCAAAAGTGGTACAATGTCCCAGTTGTGGCTTTGCTAGCACTGAGTGGAGAAAAACTATCGTTTCCCTTGATTGGCCAGGTACAATCCTCCCAGTGAATCACAGTATGCCTTATTTGTGAGGTTGGTTTTTATCTATTCATTGTTACTCCCAAGTTATTTTCAGCAGAGCTGGCATTCAGTTAGTTGTTTAGCATGCATTGTTGTCTGGGGTTGTCCTACCCAGGATGCAGAAAACGGCTTTTATCCTTGAGGAACTTCAAGAGTTTTCCATCGGTCCAGTCCTTAAGTTTATCATGATATTTCTAGGTCAGAGATCTGTTATGTATGCTAGATATTACCTCCAAATTAGATTTGCCTACAGATTTTCTGACCGTACATTTTATCTCATTACCATGGTTGTTGATAAAGATATTGAACAACACGTGCCCCACTATCAACCCCCAAAGCAAGGACTACACTCATTCCCAGTGACAAATGGACATGGAGCTGTTGATTTCTATCCTTTAAGCTCAGAAGGATATTATGTCAAAAGTCTTCCAAAAGTCAAAATACATTACAT
Source organism: Mycteria americana (assembly GCF_035582795.1). Lineage (NCBI taxonomy): Eukaryota > Metazoa > Chordata > Aves > Ciconiiformes > Ciconiidae > Mycteria > Mycteria americana. The sequence goes on along the minus strand of NC_134365.1, from coordinate 168,905,402 downwards.
CTACCACTGTTCCACCATCCACATAGTCATTTCATCATAGAAAACAATTGAAGTTATTCAAACATGATTTGACGTTATTAAACCCTTGCTGGCTATTCTTCTACAACTTCTTGCCCTTTATGTGCTCGTAAATGGATTCCAAGGCAACATCATACACTTATGCAAATATAGAACTTATCAATATGTAGTTACAATCATATGTGTTTGCATTCTATAATGAAATATTGGCTTTATGCACGGTGGGAGAGCAATGGTTGTTGTTTACTTTGTTGTTTACTTTAGCAACTCTATTGACACCTAATATACTTCTAGAAAATTGCTGAAATATATCCTGGATAGGCAGACTACAAGGTGAGAGGACAAGTAGCAGTATCACTGAGCTCAAAGGGTTGTGATGAGCACTACTGTGTCTAGCTGGTGGCTGATAACTGGTGGCATGTGTTGAGGTCAATACTGGTTTATTATATGTCTAGATAATGGGACAGACTGTACCCTCAGCAAATCACAGATGATACCAAACTGAGGGGACCAGTTGGTACTCTGGAAGGCAAGGCTGCTATTCAAAGCATCCTCACTAGGCTGTAGAAAAGGGCTGACAAAAAACTCATGCTATTCAACAAAAGCAAATGCAAAACCCTGCACCTGGACCAAAATAATCATACTCAGCAGTACAGGCTGGGAACTGACTGGGTTGAAGGCAGTTTTGCTGAAAATGGTATGGAGGATCCTGATGGTCAAGTTGAATGTCAGACAGCAGTGTGCTCTTGTGGCAAAGCAGGCCAACAGCATCCTGGCTGTATTACCAAGACCATCTCCCAACACGCTGAGGGAAATGATCCTTCCCCTCTCTTTGGCACTTATGAAGCTGTACCTATAGTACTGTGTCTAGTATGGAGTTCCCCAGCATAACAAATACAATGCCATACTGAATTGAGTCCACCAGCTAGACGTGGTAGTGTTTATCACAATCCAGTGGAAGACTACCAAGGTGGCTGGAGGTTGAAGCATGTACTACCAAAGAAAAGGCTGAAAGCTGTCTGCCAAAACCAGAAAACTAAGGGATGAGGGATGGGATATCTTATTGCTGTCTACAGTTACCTAAAGTGAAGGTATAACACAATGGAGGTAGGGTCTTCTTGGGGGTGCACAGAGACAGGATGAAAAGCAACAGAGACAAGCTGCAGCATGATAAATTCAAATTATGTAGTAAGAAGAAATGAAGGCAGTCAAAATACTGGAACAGATTGTCCAGAGAGGTTGTGGAGTGTCCATCCTTGGAGATATTCAGAACTCAACTGGACACAGCTCTGTGCAAGCTGAAATAAGTTGTCCATGAGCTGCCCAAGCCAGGCGACCTGGCCTTCCAACAAAAGTTATGCTGTGATTTTATCTGCCTATTATATAGCTATATCAAGTGAAATAAATTTGATGACAACTGTGGCTTGGTTTACTTAGGCATGATTCATTTACATTAGGTTTGGATGTCTACAGTTAGATGTTTACATTTGATTTAATCAACCTAAGTTCTCTTTCCATTTAACAGAACAAACCTTAAGATCCTACTTGCCTTAATGTGGTTATCCAAAGCAAAATCCAATAACTAGAAGATTTTTAGCTTAGAAGCTCAATTTGGTTGTCTAGTGACATTTGAAAAACCTTTAGAAACAGGAACAGCCTCATAGATGTATAGGAGGCTAAACATCTTTTGGAAAACAAGGTGAAAGCCTACCAGAGTACCCTAGTGTATCTTGAATAATACTATTTGCCACCAAATTTTGAGATATATCTAAAAAAATGCCCTGTGATGTAATTTATTGAACATGCATCCTCTCAAATACATTTTTAAATTATTATTTCAACTTCACTTTTGAGGCACGAGCATGATTTTTCATTGCAAGATTTTCAGTGCTGTTCAAAAATAAAGCTACTTTCAATACATTGTTTACTTTAACAGGTCTTTATTTTACTTTTATGGGCATTCATCATTACTGATTTTCTATATTTAAAGCTACTCAGTAGTAGGAAAATTGTTTAAATAGTTCAGCATATTTCTCACCAAAAGAGCTTTTAAAATATCTTTTGAAAAATGTTTGTACTTATGACCCTTTAGTGACTAGGAATCAACTACAGACAACTTTTCAGCTTCTAGGAAGAAAATTGCCTTAAAACTTCATTAAATATTTATATTTGTCTGCCTGCCTTGTTAGCATTTTATGAATAGGCAAAAGCACATCCTGAAGATTTTCTTTCCACTGAACAATTTTATACGAGAACTTTTCATACATTTTTATAACAAAAAAATATTAAAAGGCTGAAAAGCTGGAGCATACTAGGCAACTATTGCTCACAGTGTCTATATACTTGTGAGTGATCTCAAACCCTCTTCTTTAATCTGGATATATATTTATCAGAATTACAAAAAGAAAAGAATAAGCCTCGCTCACAGTTTTCAGTTATACACCAATGAATATTAGGGAAATCATATCAAACTGGTTTTTTTAATGTAAAAGAGGAAAAACCAATGTATTAATTCTATAATGAAATTATGTGAACCTCAATGGAAAGAATTTAATATAATTTTATCACATATGATTCTGAGAAACAAATTGCTAGACGATGTAATTGTGGTCTCACCTGCTTATATTTCCTTTTTCAAATGGTCACATTACTCAGTGTGCAGTAGACAACTATTTTCAAATGGATATTTACTGAAGTATTGCAGCTGTGGCACCAAAACTATTCAAAACACTGCAGCTTTTGTTTTAAATGGCTGAATTTTTCTTTTGCTTTAAGAAGTAAAAAACCCACCAAAACACACACACACAAGACTGACCAAAACTGAATTTTAAACTCACAGAAAATGCTGAACATAAACAAATTACTTGGCTGTAGCTGCAAAAGCACCTAGCCAGGCACAATGCTATTAATACCATAACTCATTGCAATGAAAGCAGTAAAATGTTGATTAACTGTAACCTTAGAAACCCACCCACATCTCCCTGCATTTCCCCAGCTCAGCTACCTACAGAAACAAGCAGGTCACAAGTAGGCCCTCCCATAATCATCAACACATTTTCCTTTTCATTCCATCACTCCCCCATAATCTGAAGTTTCACTTGTGTTTGTGTAACAGCAATTCCTTAGAAATTATTCATAGGCAAAGATATGCATATGCCATAAGAACTACAGCTAGTTAAATGCCAGATTTATCATGTGTAGTCAAATAGAATTAGATAATGTGCATAAACCCAGTATTTGATCCTATTACTATCTAATTATTTCTAATACTTTCATCTTCTTCTATATGCCTAATACTTTTTCTTTCTAATTTTTATCTCAATTGTTTTAACTGGCCCGTGACAAGATATGAAACTCATAGCAATAACTACATGTCATTCTCAATTTAACTCCCTTTTGAATATCTATTTCTGGTTTAATTTCCATTTTGCCCACTTCAATTTTTTTTTTCTGTAAAAATAAAATTTTGATCTTGACAGACTGATTATTCACATATTATGCTTATAATTTAGTACTGTTAATAATAGATAGCAAAGAAAATATCTTAATTTATTAGCTTTTATTTATTGTTTTGTATGAAGACAAAGCTCAGGGAACACAGCCCAAATAAAATATGATCTTCATAAATCACAACATGACTTTTGGAGAACAAAACTATTTGACCATTTAAGTTATCCAATGCTGTTATTAAAACTGAGTAATATCTATAGCTACTTAGCTGAGACAGACCTCCGACAAATATTGTTATGGCTTTCTTTGACTACTTAATTCACTTTTCACTCCACTGTGTCAGACACTGCATGGAAAGATCTAAGCTAACTCTCTCAGCCTTCTTTCTGCAGCTCTTCATTTGGAGTGTTGTTACACACACTTGATTTTCTCTTTTTTCATTGCTCAAAACCATTTATAGAAGAAATACTGAAAAAGATACCAAGAGTGATTTATTATTCAAATACAAATTCCAGAAGATTTTAAATTTCTTGACTCAATTACTCTTCTATGATCTTCAGGCTACAACTCCAAGATCAATGACTCTCAGTGAAAAGGAAAATTCACCCCTTCAAGGACCACATACACTCAAATGTTTAATTATTGAATAAATATTGATGAGATATTTAATCAAATTACTTTTTAAAAGGTTCCTACACCTGGTGAACACAAGCTTTGTATTACTGAATTATACTAGTGCATGATGTAATACATGTAGTGAATATTAGTCAATGGTACCAAACCAACCTTCTTATTAGTCTCTGTTATGTCAGTATAACATTTACATATAGAACTTGTGCTAAAAATAACAGTCACCATGCAGTGTAAAGAATTGAAACTGAATGTAACATGCATACTGTTGTTTAATTTTAACATAACAATTTCATCTAGAAAATTATTTCACCTGTCATAGTTTATAACTAAAGACTATTATATATTGTAAAGTACTGAACAACTACCAGAAGCCTCTAACAGATGCATGGAAAATCAAAACTGTTTGTTTTCTTTGTATAAAAGATGTTTAATTGTGTTGGGCAGCGAGGAGGAAAATTTAAGGGATATAATCCAGTTTAATATGTTCACACCAAAGTTTTAGTTTAGCAACATTTACCTATAAAAACCTAAACATACTAGATACTGACTTTTGGGGGAGATTAACTTTCCATCTCTTTTAGTATTTTATTTCATAAGGGAATAAATACAGATAATGGTGAATTGGTTAACTGGCCAATAAACAACTGATTACTGCAATCATTTCTCTTCTTACACAGCTATTAAGTCTACTAGTTATACTGATAAAACTGAATACCTACTTAGGGACAAAGGGAGAAGAAATTACTTTATTACTCTAACTATGCCAGTAAATAAATAAATATAACTTTTGCAGAGTGATTATGAGTGCAGAAATGCCTCTGATTTTTGAATGCCATTCTTAGCAAACCGATGGAGCTGAATTGTCATTTTGGAGAGTAATGGAATAAGGCCTTGTTTGGCAGAATGGGCTTATAAAAATACCGCATATTGATAAACCATAATTAATAATTAAAAATATGTTTAGACTTAAAAGAAAAACAAACTACCTCTTATACTATAGGCTAAATCTAGGTATGCAGGCAGTTACAGCATAATAACTTATGTCCTATTGTCCTGGTTTCAGCTGGGATAGAGTTAATTTTCTTCCTAGTAGCTAATACAGGGCTGTGTTTTGAATTTAGTATGAGAATAATGTGGATAACACACTGATGTTTCAGTTGTTGCTAAGTAATGCTTATACTAGTCAAGGACTTTTCAGTTTCCCGTGCTCTGCCAGGTGCAGAAGAAGCTGGGAGGGGACACAGCCAGGATAGTTGATCCAAACTGACCAAAGGGCTATTCCATACCACATGACGTCATGCTCAGTATATAAAGCTGGGGAAGAAGAAGGAAGGGGGGGACGTTCGAAGTGATGGCGTTTGTCTTCCCAAGTAACCATTGCGAGTGATGGAGCCCTGCTTTCCTGGAGATGGCTGAACACCTGCCTGCCCATGGGAAGGAGTGAATTAATTCCTTGCTTTGGTTTGGTTGAGTGCACAGCTTTTGCTTTCCCTATTAAACTGTCTTTATCTCAACCCACGAGTTTTCTCACTTTCACCCTTCTGATTCTCTCCCCCATCCCACCGGGGGGAGTGAGCGAGCAGCTGTGTAGGGCTTAAGTTTCTGGCTGGGCTTAAACCACGACACCTATAAATCCATATTTTAGTTTACCTTATGGTCCTGCATATGATGAGAAGCAAAAGAAAAATTAATATTTTCCAAATCATAATGGTGAAAGTCAGCATGTAAAGAAAGTAAATAAGTGTTATACAAAGTAAAATCTTCTAATACTGTGGCAAAAGAGGTAATAATATGAATAAAATATGAATTAAATAAATGTCATCTCCCAGTGGCAGAGATTAACCACAACTGCACCTCTTCCCAGCACACTAAACTTTAATTGGTGAGGGTAACAGTGCCTTTGAACTTTTAACAGCAGGCACTTGAACACATTAATAAGGTAATTGACACCTGAATTCAAAAGCTTTGCCTCATGTTGTAAAAAAGGCTTTGATCTTTAATAATTTTTCAGCCAAATCTCTTTCATATTTTCTACACAATGTTGAAGAAAAGACATGAACTATGAAACTACTGGTTATATGCAGAAAAAACAAGCCATAAAACAATCATCTGTTTTAAACTGCTAAGTTCTGTTCCCTATCCAGAACCTGAAGATGATAAAAAAAAACCCAAACAGCCCAACTCCAAACAACCCAAACACTTTTTCAGTGGTTTTATTTATTTATTCCTGGTTCATTTGTTCATAAAAGTAATCTAACTGGTACTTCTGCTGAATAGTCAGTGTGAACCTCTGTTGCAGTAGCAGGGTAGTCATCATCGACCCTCCCCTCATGAATATTTATATTTCTCTACTTACTTTCTTTTGAACTCAGTCCTGCAGTTTCCAATGTGCTTGAATCTTTAGTTAAGAATAAATAAATAAATAAATAAATTTATTTTTAATCAATAATGTTTAATCAAAAATGTTTAACCAATTTCACTCTTTAATTCTGGGCCCTTTGGGAAGGTCAGGTCATTTGGATCTTTTTTGATCAAGTGTTTCTTTCACTGCCTTTCTCCATTATAAAATCAAGAGACTACATATATCTCTTCTTCTCATGAACCCAAAGGTTTACCTTGGAAGTATGTACTCTTTTGTTTCCACCTTTAGTCTGCCTCAGGACATATAGGTATAACCAGAAGATACTTCACATGAACACTCAAGTATAAGATCCTTTTAGGCTGGTATGTTTGCAGGGATTTACCTAGCATATGTTCTTCTCCTGTTTTCACTCTTCCTTCCTTTGTGAATTCTGCAGCTGTAACAAACAGTTTTAGTGATTTTGTGTATCTAGAATTACATATGCAAAAAGTCTAATAGTGCCATTATCTTTGTAAATATTGAACTCTAATGCAGAGTTCTGTCAAAATTACCCTTAATAGTAGAGGTATCCCTATGTCACTCATACATATCTGAGGTATTTTTAATATAGCCATGGTAATTTATCTAGCTTTCAATTTAAAACAGCAGAATCACAGAAGGGCTGAGGTTAGGAGTGATCTTGAGATCATCTAGTCTAACCCCCCTGCTCAAAGCACAGTCAGCTGGCTGTTCAGGGCCATGTCCAGTCAGGTTTTGTGTATCTCCAGGAATGAAAACACTAATATGGACAACCTATTCCAGTGTTTGACCACCCTTACAGAAAAAAATGTTAAATAAAATGACCTTATATTTAAGTGAAATTTACTGTGTTTCAGTTTCTGCCCATTGCCTCTTGTCCTGTCACTGGGTGCCACTGAGAAGAGTCTGGCTCTCTTTTTCACTCATTCCAATCAGGTATTTCCTGAAAATAAAATCACTTTTTTTTTCAGTACAGCATCTGTAACAGTAAAACAGCAGATTTCACTACTAAAATATTTGTTTATGGAACAGTTAATGAACTCTTCTAAAAATTATTATTATTATTATTTTCTGCTGCTTATCTGCACTTATCACCTAAGGAGCTTTTGCTGATTTCTGTTAATTCTACTCATTATTTTCCTATTCAGTCTTCAACTAGGCTTTCAATTATCCAATTAACTGCAAAACTATGCTTTATATATTACCTGAGCTTCAGTTAGCTTTCAGAGTGACACTGAGGTATGAAATTTGTGTTAATACACTCTGGGTATCATGTTATCCTGTAGAAGAATAGAGAGCAGAGAACCTCAAGAAAACTGGTCTGAAACACGAAGCATTATAACTCTGCTGAAGTGGTCTGTGGCTGATCTATTTTGCAGTGGGCTGAAGGGACTAGACTGCAATGAGAATCTGAACTAGTCTGTCTGTACAGCACAGCATAGATATTTCAGCTCGACTGAGGCTAGTTCTGGGATTTCTAATGCACAACTATAATGTCTGGCACAGCTATAGAAAGACTTTTACAGCTGCACAGAGATAAGGGAACAGTAAAAAAAAACCAAACCAACCAAAAAACACCCTAGATTTATTCTATCATCTCGATGCAATGTTCAGAAGTGCTCACCTTTGACCAAACTCTGCCTGAACTGAGTTCTATGGCAATAGGAGACACTTCTGAAAACATCACCTCCAAAAATGAAAGTAACCTCAAGTGAGGGTTTTCTGATTATGGCAACTATGTGAAATAATGAATGCTTGGTGCTTTTGATGAAGCTCTCTTTTAATGCAGTGAGTGTAATCTTTGTCCCGCTGAATTTAATAGCCATTTTGCTATTGATTATAGTGGAACTGGGATTTCATCCTCTGTCACAATGGAGTAATCATTTCATATGTATCAACTCCAGAGTCTCTTACGGCTAAATGGCAAAAACTAATACTACTATTCTGTTGCTTCCTTGAAAATCTCGTAAGTAGATATAGTAGATAAAAGCAGATTCAATAAAGAAGTGGGAGTCCTGGGAAAATGATCAGGAAAAATAAAAAGAAAGGAAGAGTACTGCACCAAGTTTCCTAGACTCCTGTTTTCCCTTTTTTGTTATGAGATTATGTTTGTTTATAGAATATGAAGCAGAAAATGTGGTGAAAGAAAGAAAGGATATTTTCTTTACTATGGTGACTGTTAACTGTGTGGGACTGTGAAAGCTAGGCTAATGTAATATTTTTGTAAGAAATTGCAATCATTTCGAGTGGTTATGGGAACCTCTGGGGGTTTTGGGGTTTTGTTTGTTTGTTTTAAAGGTGTCAGTGAAACCAGTGTGACAAAATGAACACTTATTTATCTGAAAAAAAAATTCAGGTATTTTGAAAATGTTTTAATGAAATAAAATTATTTTAGATATAATGAATGTCACTGTATCAGTGGCAATGAGGAAGCAATAAAAAAGAAATAGAGACCGAAAGCTGTTAGGAGAAGCTGCGCTGTGATACCAAGTAATGGAGTATCCAGTTCAGCTGTTGGTCTGTCTTCTAAGCAATGGAGCCACATACTGCATCACACTAATGTGGATAGGGAATATAGAATCATAGAATCATAGAATATTTTGGATTGGAAGGGACCTTTACAGGTCATCTAGTCCAACCCCCTGCAAGAGCAGGGATGAATATGTTTGTGTATAAGCTGTATGATGTGTTAGGAAGTGGTTGGGAAGTTGCTGTTGCTCTCAGACCTGAAACAGGCACTGACATGGTGATACCAGGATGTTTGGGCTGTCCATCCAGCTGTTCTCCTGTTGGCCAGAGAAGGGATGCAGCACTACCCCATTGCTGGTCCTCCTGACTGCCAAAGCAGGCCATACGGTTGTGTGGTATGGTTGGAACAACAGGCTTTCCTGATTTAGGCTGTGGTGATCAAGTGCAGAGCTGTCTAACAGGTACCCCAATCATTGCACCAATCATACAATTTGCATCTTTTATTATCCTTTTTTTTCAGTTCCTTCACCCTATTTTCTTTGGGCTCATACCTCCCTTTCTCCCCAGCCTCAAGGCCTTGAGATATTGACATCCAGGTAGAGTATTTTTGCTGTTTTGCTGGCTTGTACCACTAGAGTGAGCCCTTTTCTTGTCTGTAGGTTGAGATCTTTGAACTGCTGCTGGATCTTGTCCCACTTTTGTACATCTTTGTTATCTACCTCTGAGGTCATTGTGCCAATGATGTACTATTGTATGATGTCCCACAGTCCTGAGCCATGCTACAAATTCCAAGAGTGATATCAACTGTAAAAGATATATCTGATATAGCGTGTCTGTGACCTCAGGTGTCCACCAATGCTGTCAGGTGCCAGAGTTGCTGTGGAACAAGGATTTAGCTCTTTCATGTTTTTAACTAGAAGCTGTCCTCTGAAATTCAGAGTTATAAGTTGACTAACAGTGGAGTCACAGTAAACATTTTGGATGGTCCTGCAGCTATCACCTGCACTTTGTGCTTTATAGGCATTTCTTCTGTACTGTCGTATGATCATGGTCTTCTGTCATCTTTTAAGGAAAACAATGTGATTGCTAGAGAGTCTTGATTAAGGCACAGGGCCATTGGACATCTCAAAGAGCAAATTAGAGTTCATGTGCTGACTCTGAAACAGAAAGAAAGAAAGAATGATGTTAGATGGGTACTTAGTTACAAGCACATATATGCATTCACAAACACACATCAGCGGTATGTGTGTGTATAAACATATATACACATTACATACATAGGTCAACACATTGCTTACCTATATATGCAAAAGAAACTATGGCAGCATGTAGAAGCTACAGTCAGGCTCTCTATTAAAAGATGACTTAATGGTAGATGGAAAAAGGGAGTAGTGCATAAGTGAATGGAATGGAGACCCCAGGCAAACCTGTACAAAAACAGTGTTGTTGCCTGGCTGCCATCCCAGAAAGCTTGTTTTGGCATCTCAGGTTCTGCACGTATATGCCCAATGGCACTACCCTTCCACATGGGCTGAGAGACTGAGTATCACCTTCATGCTGGAATTTGTTTGGGGTGGACTAGGTATTCTTTCTCATAACCGATAACTAGAGCAGGGGGGGTGGACCAGATGACATCTAGAGGTCCCTTCCAACCTCAGATATTCTGTGATTCTGAACTCTCTCAAAAGGCATATCACAGAATCACAGAATCACAGAACAGTGATTTGAGATAGTGATATAGTCTCTCCTCCTAACACAGCTGTTCCATCATTTGATCATTTTGTTAGCCCTGGGGCTAAGTCTGGGGCTCTGATTTGAAGGGGGAACAGTTGACTGGGATGATAACTGAGGTCTACAAAATCATTAGGGTGGTAGATAAAGTGAAAAAGAGTTATTATTCACCAAATACTATAACATTAAAACTAGGATAACCTCAATGAAACCAGCTTAAACCAGATAAAAGAAAGAATCTCTTTACACAGCAGGTAGTGAACTTCTGCAGCTTGCAGTCATAGGAAGTAGTGGAGGCAGCCAGTGTCAGTAGGTTCAAATTCATGGGTGAATGAATAAATAAAGAACAAATGGATACTGAAAGGAATGGGCAAAGAGACACACGTTAGTATCCCTAATACAATAATCATAGACTCAGAGAAAGAATGATGGGAGTGGATCACAGAAAGGGACCAGGCTCATGTGCCCTCCCTAATTATGTCTCTGATCACCCCTACTGGGGACAGATTTGCCTCTACTGGTCTGTCCAGGAGGGCATGACTTAGGTTATATTCTTATCATTGATCTCCTTTTTAGAGTAGGCCATAGTTCAGTCCCCAAAACTTTTAGGAGAGGATTAAACAAAAGATGTGACTAATAAATGGTAAAGTCAAAGAGGGGAGGAAGAATGAGGATAACAATGGCCACAGAGACTGATATGCAAAGTATGATTTTTTTCCCAAGGTTTAAAAAATTACAAATTAGGCTATTAAATCCATTAAGATTTTTTTTTTTTCCTTATAAATGCCACATGTCTTCTTGATTTGTGCTAGCCTGAGGAGGTCTGATATACACCATCTCAGAAGGACTAGAAATAAGAACTTTTCCACAGAAGAAATAAACAATTCTGGTATGCTAACTCAAAAGATAACGGAGCGAGCTCAAAAGATAACAGAGCAAATACACTGCAGTGTCATACAAATTAAAATTACTTAGTTCACTTATAAGGTTCTTTAAAACATGGTATATAGTTGGGGTTTTTTGTTTGTTGTTTGTTTTGCTTTATTGTCATGCCATTTTCTATACCACTAAGAGAATTTATATTATTTTGTTTCTACAATGTAGCAAATATCTCTTTAAAGCTTTCTTAAAAAATAATTTTAAAATTACATATAGAGATTTTTGTAGCACTCATTTAGGATGATAGGCAAAATTCACTAATGATTTCTTTCCTTGTGGCCATACCAAGCTTGTGCCTGAAAACCATTGCATCTATACTGTCATGCGTTCTTTGTAAATACAATATGCAAATTAAAATTCTAATTGGCTAAGGACAGATGCAGGCTGGAAATTTTTGATTACTACCCTTAAGAAAAAAATGAGGGAAAAAAGGAAGTACACATAGTAAAAGAAATTCAGCCAAGTGCAAAGCACATATCAGGAGGATAAAATGAAAAGAAATAAGGTCAATACTATTTTAAGGCAGAAAAGTCTTTTGAAGTGAAAATAGGAGCAAGTAGGACAATATTAAAAACATTGTTTGAGTCTCTATGTATAAATGATTACAAGGAATGTCCATACTGAATCCCTGTAGGACAGTTTCTTAATACAATAACTAGGTTGGTAGTAGTGAAATAGTAATTTAAAATGGAACAGACAAGGTTTCAAATGCATATACACCAAATTGAAAATAATCTTCATATTCAGTAAGCTGTGATGTCAGTTGTTTTGTGCGTTTCTGGCAACCAGGCATTATTTTTCCCTCAGTTTCCATCTATCATGGTACATTTAAATCAAGAATTTACATCAAGTATTTGTACGTATCATCTTAAATTAAGATAAAAACTAAATGGGTGGAATTCCTGTGATTTAGGTCTACTCTTCAGCTAACTATTAGATCAGTCAATCAATTTCACTGTATAACTCACTCAAAGAGGAAATACTGAGAAAATATACAAAATTATGATAAAAAATATATTATAAAAGTCTTCTGGGGCTAACATGTAAAGCAATATTACCATTTCCACCATCAAACTAGGATTGGATCGAATGACATGTTATGTATATAGGGTTATGGCAGGTTTTTTTAGAAATGTTACTACATTTGTTTTTAACCTATATTCCCCCTCCTCTCTCCAATTTCTACTTCTATCTTTTTGCACACTAAACTGTCTAGCATTATGAATTTGGGTGCAGTTTACTGAATGCTTTATTGACTTTTGACTTCTTTAGTGCTGAGAATTTCCATAAATCTGATTTAGCTAGCTACCACAACTACATTTGCATTTGCTTTGTGCCGTCAAAGTGGTTTAACACAGCTGAAACATCCCAGTGAGTCTAGCTATGTGTCTTTATTCAAAACATAGCAAGCTTCAACCAAGCTGACATCTTTGTGCAAAGTATTCTGAAAATATACAGGAAGTGATAATCCGAGCTCAGAGAATTTTGTAATGCAGAAGTCAAACCATAATATCAATATAAAACAAGTGAGCAGGAAAAGAAGAAAAAAAATATTTTTTTTCCCAACACTATTTTTCAGCTTAATAAAATTAGAGCAGATAAGTATGATGTATGTTATACATGCTATATAACTGTAAAAAGGTACAATTTAATGAAGAGAAGTATATACCTCATTTCTTTGTTTTACTTTTCTACATCTCCATTGATTTTTTTAGGCATCAGCACCTAAGTACCATGCCATGTAATGTAATAATTTAATTCCTTCAGCATTTCCATCTTATCTTAAAAAATGCAAGTTTCAATTTACCTAGCAATTAATTTTTGAAGTTGTTGATAGCTCCTTGGACAGTGTATTTACCAAATCATTGGAAAGTAATTTTTATGGGGTCGGTACTTGCCTTACAGCTTAATATCAAGAATGGAAATAACAAAGAAAGAGACAAAGTCCACAATGTGGAGCTTTGTTGGCAATAATACATTATTTGTCTTTTTGAATAGTGACATTTCATCCGACAGTGTATCTAGTTCAAAATGCCACCATATGAATAGCTGAATAAGTCCTAAGAGTCAAGTGAAATCAGGATCTGTGTCTGTATTATTACTAGATCTGGACAGACATTTTATCAATTTGCAATGAAATTTAAAAAAAAAAAAGGTTTTTTTTTTAAAGAAAATATTTATTTCATGTTTATTTGTAAGTTCTCCATTCAACTGAATGAAGAGTGAAGTCTATTTCTGCAGATCTTTTCAGATCAAGGAAAGTAGAAAAACTCAAAAAAAGTACTATCTACGAGGTTGCTCTGAAAGGTACAGAGTATTTCCTAACCTCACTATATGTCGTTGTTGCACATCACAGGCCTTCCTCCTGACCACACTTCCAGCATGATCCACACACATCACAACAGTATATGAATGAAAGTGTGGCTCTTTTGTTGACTGTTTTCCCTTAGCCCTCTCACACCTCACCAGCTTCCTAAAAACCATTAAGAGATGCTGCAGGTCTTGTTGGTGTGTGGTCTGCTCCCAGATTTACTGGGTGATGAGAAAGAGGGGTGCTACTGAGCCTCAGAGCTAAGAGTCCCTTCTTCTGGTGGGACTCCAGCAAGTGTGATATTTCAGGCACACCCTTTGCAATATTACAGTTGCCGTGCCCTCCAGCCCAGGGTAAACTGGCCAGCAGACCACAGACCAGGACAGCTATTTCTGTTTGGTATATTGGATCAAAAAATCAGAGATATATAGTGGTGCTCCACAGAAAATAAATGAGATCTCAGCACAGCAGTACTGGCAGAGGACTCTGTAATGGAAACTGCTAAGGAGACTGTAAGGAGAACAAGGTCAGATGAGCTGTTCTCCTGCAGGTTGCCTAAGGATTGTGAGGTCTGAAATCTCCCATGGGTCTGAAATCTCCCATGGGTATATACCACACCTTTCAGCTGCAAGCATAGCAAAAAATGAATCACAGTAGAAACCACCTTTGAAATTCACACTAAAGTTCCAGAAAATTGCATTCATTAAAAAAATTTCTTTTACTTTTATGAGATTTTGAATATTGTTCTTTTATTTGTTTCTTTGGGGGAAGAGATGTGTGTATACTTCTTCCTTTTATAATTCAGTCAGTGAATTAAGCTTAAGTTTGTATTAAGCTTACAAACTCTGAAACACTAACTCAGGTGGGGAATGGAATATTTCTTTATGTATAGAGTTCTGTTTCATAATTCCCTTTCAAAAGATGATATCAATAGCAACTTTTGAAATTAGCACTGAGCTACAGCAGGAGGTAAGCTACCTCTGCAACACCTCCCCCACCCTGCTCAATAACAATAAAAAGCAAAAATCAGATAGGTTGGAAGCATGACTGAGCATCAACAGATTTATCTTTCTCGTCCTTTCCCTATCAGGCCCACATAAAACAGAACAAAAAACTGGAATTACTCTTACATCTGAAATGTACAGTTGCGCAACAGTGAAGTAAAGCTAGTACCCTGACATTGAACAGTTACTGCTCCAAAATACTTACATTTGTCCTTTCAGTAAAAAGAAGAAAAAAAGAAAAAAAGAGCACAACAGGCTGAAAAGGATTGTACTTCTATTTTTCCAAGTATAAGTAGTCAGACCACTCTAACAACTCTGGTCTGAACAATGAATATTTCAGAGAGGTAATACCTAGTAACATCAGAGACTGATGAAAGTGTCTGAGTATGAGGGATTAAAAAAAAAAAGTAACTGTGAATACTATAGTAGAGTTGCTCTGCTCAGCAGGTAACTACTGAACTTTAGAGTATCATACTCACAGCTCCCAAGTGACTCCAGACCAAGGGAGAGAAATCTGAGGGAAGTCTTTCTGAGTCTGGAACAAAATGAAATAGATAACTTACTTTCTCTTTCTTTAAAAGTGAATAATGCATTTACACATTGAACACATGCTGGAATTGAAAAAAAAAAAGAATTAAAAAAAATTAGCTTTACTTTTCTGAAGCTTTTCTTCGTTCTGTTTTGCTACTTTCCTCTGGCTTCCTCCTTACACCTTTTTGATATTTGCTTTCTCAACATAAAATCTTCTGTGTGATTGAGACACTTGTCCTAAAAGAACCCTCTCAATATTTTTCAGTCTTTTCTCATATTCTTCATGTACTTCAGCCCTCTGATTAGAGATGTGTGTCTAATTTTGCAGGAAGACTTAGGTTCCTAGATTAGGACTAAAAGATAATTTTGGTAATTAATTTAGGCTAATCTAAAGTGTGACTAAAAATCCCTTACCAACTCCTTATATATCTAATACTTTGCCAGTGCATTCCCTACATGCCTAAATTATCTTTCCATCATTGCCTACATCCATGTTTTTATGGGAATCAAAAAGCTCAACACTTACCTCAGTGTTAAGCAGACTTCTAATTCTTAGACTATACCTTCTTGCAACTCAAGAGGAATGTGATCCAAAAGCTTTCCTCAAAACACCTCTAGTGCACTTTTTAAGAATAAGTCTAGCAGAAAACCCAGAAAATGCAGTAATCCTCATCCATCATCATGTGGCCAGAAAAGTGCATTCTGCTTCATACCTGTACTTTCTATAGATTTTTTTTTAACGCTAGAACACTTATCAAACCTTTCATGTGCAATATCATCTACAGCCTGATGGAAGCTGAGGTCTCTGGAAGATGCCTTCAGAACAAGGGAACATTAAAAAAGAAGGCCTTGTTTCATAGATACGTAGATGGATAACCATTCAGAAAAGGAAAATGCTTAAATTTAGAGCATTCACTTCAGAGATGGGGAAACCTCAATTTTTATAGTTTTCTAGGCACTGCATATCAAAGAATCAGTTAAACTTTCTGATTTGTCAACTGAGTTATGTGAAAGACCATGTTTGTAGCATCCAATGACCTAAGATAATGCATGTTTAACTTTTCTGCGATTACAGCTCAAAGAATAGATGGCTTGTTTTATGAAACCTAATGTCTTCTGTGCACATGGATGTCTCTGACCTTTCCAGAAAATTAACAAGTCATTAGTGTTCAACAAGAATGGCCATGACATTCAGACTAGAACTCTAGGGAACTCTAGCTCTACTAGCCAAACTGAAAAAAGTTATAGTAAGTTATTTTAGCAACCTTTGTTTGGACATTAAAGACACAAAATTTGAAGTGTATTTCAATTTAAGAGGACTACAGCATAAAAAAGACTTTCTAATTTTAGCTTTGAAACTTAGAAGGTAGTAGCAGCAGCATAAGCTAGTTAGTGTGTTTATTGAACGTGTGCTTACTGAGAGCTGAAAGTTATGAGAGACAATGTGATGAGTGCAAGTTGCTTGAAAACTCATCATTAAGTTTATGAACAATTGTATCCATTATCTTAAGAGAGGCATTGCTCCTCTATTACTTATGAAAGTACTTAGTATTTCTATTGGAAAGGTGAAAAACTATGGCTTTTCTCCTTGTAGGTAGAATTATTTGCTCACTAGAATACTGCTGAACAGCAATGAAACTGAGGCTGAACTGAAAACACAACGGCAAGCTAGAACCATACAAATATATGGAGAGAAAGTTTAATAAAATTAAACGTTTGGTGGAAAATGCAGTGGCCAAAGAAACTAATGGAAGATTACAAATCTCAGTTATTTAGCTTTATTAACTAAACTTTGTAACAAAAAAAACCCTGCATCCCTTTATAGGAGTTTTAGCTTCCCTTTAAATTAAGAAAGTCTTACGTTTGGAAGAAAAATAAAGGGAGTATTTTCTAGGCTAAGAAGAAGTTCAAGAAAATCATAGCTAACACTTGTCATATGTCTTGAGCATGAAGACAAAACCAAGGAGGACATCTTGCTGATTAGCCCTCTGAAAAAAAAACCAAACAAACCCAAAACAGCATCTTCCATGAAGTATTCTGGAAGATTGGAAATTCATCCACGCAATGGCAGAAATATTTAAAGTGATTTTGGTTGTAAGGGGAAATGCTATGCTAAACCCTGAAGTGAAATCTTGGATCTCAGCACTTTGATTTGGTACCATGAGATGATATTGAATAGGAAAATATTTCTTGGGAATTCACCTGTGTTGTAGAATTTTCGTAGAAAAATTCCTGTTGGAAGGGACCTTGGGAGGTCTCTAGTCCGACCTCCTGCTCGGAGTTGGGTCAGCTCTGAGATCAGGCCAGGATGCTCAGGGCTTTTTCCAGGTCAATCCTGAAAATCTCCAAGGTTGAATGCTACACTGTCACTCTGGACAATGTGATCCACTGCCTGAATGTCCTCCAGTCTGAATCTCTCTTCTTTCAGCTTATGTCCATTGTCTCTCATTTTCCCATGCACTGCTGGGAAGATCCTGGCTCCATCTTCATGATAATCTCCTCCTAATATCCTCCTGGCAGGCTGCTGTGAGGTGCCCCTGTTGATGGAAACCCAGATGCTGTTGGCCATCTTTGCTGCTAGGACACACTACTGACTCATGTTCAGCTCACTTTCCCTAGGGGCTTTCTGTCTCCTGCCCTCCAGCATATCGACTGGTTCCTCAGTTTGGTGTTATCTGCAAACTTGACAAGCACACACTCTTGTCACCTCCTCTAGGTATAGATAAGATATCTTAAACAGTACAGGTCCCTGCGGTACTTCTCATTTTACTAGCCTCCAGGTAGACTACGACCCATTAAATGCTATGCTCCAAGTCCAACTAGCCAAACATGTTTTTACCAATCTAGTTGTCCTAACTAGACACCATACATTAAAGTAAAAGTAAAACTAACAGCAGGACACTTTGTGACCTATTAGGTGAGTTGCATCAGACCTAGAGCTGGAGGTTAGAGGAATCAAGGTACATGAGAAAATAGCATCTATGAAGTCCTTTCCAGCTATGGGTATGGGAGCCAATGGTAAACTGCTCATGTAGAGCTATGATCAGATTCTTACTTCTGCTTTTTCCTTCCATAAACAGTTTAAAATAGGTCCCACTGTGGGAGATAATAATTACACACCCTGTCCTGTGAAACTGGAAAGTTTGATACATTTGAAATTGTGATTATTCATCATACTAGTGGTGTTACCACTTTATTATGAATTGAACAAATGGCTATTTTTCTGTCTATCTACACTGTTTCACAGGTTCTTTCCTTGCCCCCCCTTTTCTCCCATCCATCAAAAATGTAACTGATGCTATGAAATTCAGCATTGTATTGCTAGATTTCTGGATGAATGGCTCTGTCATTGAATTGGCAACCCCAACTAGATTTGTAGGTTCTGTAGACCAGTGGTCTCCAAAGTGGGGTGAGCGCACCCTGTGGGGCTGTGCCAGATGATCCATTGGTATGCAAGAAGAAAGTATTAGAACTACAGTAGCAGATGATGTAATTTATAAATAAATATACATATATTGAGAGTGCATGCTCAACATTTTTTTACTGATAGGGGTCCATGATCAGAAAAGTTTGGAGATCACTGTTGTAGACTACGGCACATTAAGTACCTCAGAACCAAATTCACGAAAAGTCTCAAAATGCTATCCTGTCAGGCCTCAAATTTCTCCACATGCTCTCCTATTGCATCCAACTGCATACAACATACAACCTTGCTGTAACCAAACACCCAAACTACTACTCTGGTTGGCTCTGATACAGACATTGCTTCAGAAAATTTGCACTAAAATATCATAAGGGAAAAAAAACCCGCAAAAATAACCCATACTAAACATGCCTTAAATCTGTTAAAGATCTAGGTCAAGTATGCACTATGAAAATGGTGGTTTGATCCAGGTGAGTGATCTGGATACAGGATGCACTTCAACACTTGGTCTAGAGGTCTTTATAAGAGATGATTTAACTGAAAGTATATGTGATGAATATCCCTTTGAAGTTTTGTCTCTGTATCTGAAGACTTTAGAGTAGTTTAAAATTACTATTTTTATCAAAATATAATAAAATATTTTAAAACAATAAATAAAATATAAAAATAAAAGCACAAAATACTTTTTGTATACAGTTACTTAATACAGTTTTATATAGGTAAGCAATTAGGAATTAAATACTTTGTGACTTCTGGAGTCACACTGAATTTGTTTTAAATTATACTAAATTTCTTTTAACTTAATGGTAACTGCAAAAACCTGACATATGTCACCTTAAGGGAATTGTTTCAGTAAAGTGATGTAGGAGTTTGCAAGAGAGCTGAAGAAGGTAACAACAGAAGTATCTACCAAAGCCAAGATGAGAAAAGGGTGCTTTATTTTTCTAAATTAATACCTAGAAACGTAAGAATCAGTTCAGAATACTTAACTAGTAGTTAAGTATAATTTTAAGCCAATACTAGATAACATGCTTACAAAATCTCATTAAAGAAACCTCAGTGGAACTTTTTTTTCCTTTTTCCTAAATATTGAATATTTATCTCCAAGAGGTAACTTTTTCTGTAAGTTTCAGTAGGAACAGTAAACTTAAAAAAAAATTACCCAGGAAAACAACAGTTGCCTTTCTTGTCACTAACTTTATTTTGCAGTACAATATATTCTGCTACTTACCTTTTTATGAGCAACTTGCTTTTAAAGTATCTGCACATAATTTGGCATAATTTTTATGCAGTTCAGCACAATATGATTCAATTGGCAGTCTTTGCTCTATTGAGATGATCTTAGACTGAAACGTAATTACCACCAATCCCTAGAGTGTGTGGTCCTTCCAGGTCAAGGATGAAACCATTGGCATAATAAGCAAGAAACCTGAATGAATTACCAGAAGTTTAGTTTAAGTTCCATGTAGCTAAACAGGCAATAGTATCTCAAGCTGTTGTAGCATTTTTATCTCTGAATTGCAGATTCTAAATGTATCAGAACTTGCAACTATTTTAAACAGTTTTTAATTTAAATAGGAATATTATGCAACTGAAACACAATTATGAAAAAAAAAAAAAAGCTCATCATGTATTATTAACAATGGAATAAAAATGCAAGTCCTATTAAGTGTGTAGCACTTCCAGAAAAAAATGATAGCCAAGGAGAAAAAAAATAGAACTGTAAACAGTTTTCCAGTCAATTATAGTCTTGCAGCATACTGCAGTGGTGTCAAAGAATATGCAAAAGCTAAAGCAGTTTGTGATGATTTGTTTAAACTAATGCCAGACATATACAGTGTACATACCTATATCTAAGTTACTTCACAAGGTTCTTTTGATAGTCAGTGGGTACAAACAAAGGCTCTTGGGATGTGATTTGTATACTCTGTTTTGGATTTCTGTATTATGAGGTGTGTTTTTCTGCAGAAGGGCCGCCTTCTTCCCTTTGTCTACACTTGAGGGACTGGATAAGACATAGTAATTTCTTTTTGTCCTTTTATTGTTGCTTCTAAAGAAGATATTGCAAAATATGTATATATGTATAAACAAAAAATATTAAAAGTAGTAAAAATACCTGGACTTATATTTTCAAAACACACAGACAAGCTTCTGACATCCAATACTGTAGATTGATTTGCCCTGTTTGAAAATGTGTTCTCTAAATGTACCCAAAATGCCAGTCATTCAGTTATGTACTGCCCAGAAAAATACTATATTTTTTGTTATTATTTTATGACTCTGTGAGAAAGCAATAAATTGGATGCAATCACAGTGAAAATATTGTAAGAATAGTATCAGATGTTTTTATTGAATATATACTTCTTATATCTCCCTCATTTTTGAACCCCAAATGGAAAGAATTATAATCTTAAGCTATAAATAGGCATTTCTGCTAATTTACATATTCAGTAGATCTTTTCAGTACTGACAAGACCCACCTCTATTGCTGAGAAACAGTATAAGGCTGCTCAGTCATTTTACCAAAGAATTTTATAAGTAGGCAATAGGCTCATCTCACCTATAATTTTCTATGTATCTCAGGCATTCTCTTTCTAATGGGTCTGTTCTTCCCATCACTGTTGCCAACACTCAAAACTTTATGCATATTGCATTTTATTTCTCCACTCACTGTTCCAGATACTGACTTCCAAGCACCTCATTATATATTCTCTGGGATAGTTGAGAGTTTAATCTTCTCATCACAGCCCAGTCCATGACTATTCACATCCTTCTTGCTAATGAAGCAAGCCAATCTCCTCAGGAGATGTAATGCTACTCTCTTAATTCAAAATTCTGAAGACAAGCAGGGGAAGAGAAGTAAGCAACTCTGACACTCACTTACTCCACTGATGCCCTTATAGTTTGGTCAGGCAAGCTGCAACATTTGATGTATAAGCAGCCAGAGTCCATGAAAGATCACTGGAAAACATCATTCAGTTAAAGCCAATTTGTGTCACTTGAAATCACAGACACACTGGACCTTAAGAAATATACATTTCAACATGTCAGCCCTACATGTAAATGTAAGAGGATAGGAGATCAGCAAGGATTTCAAGCATGAGGACAGAAGCATATATTGTAACAGAGTCTGTTAAGAAGATTTTTGGGCTGTTATTGGCACATTTCAGAATGAAGCAAGGACCGCTCTGAAGTGAACAGTAATCTTATTTCTATTGCACATACCAGAACATTAAACACATTGATTGCTTTCAATGAGCAGGCTCACTTCAGACTAACAGCTAATAAGGATGAAGATTTCAACAAACTCTTCTGGAAATTGAAGAAAACACTGAAAGTCTAAAAACATTTAAGCACATTTCTAGGTGCTGTCCCCTGAAAGAATGAGTGAACGCTGACACTACAGCTTCCAATTATTGTCTGAACTGTGTAAATAGATGGTAGCTCCTATTCATTGTTCTTCAAAGTGCTGAGACATGGTAGCAAAAACATAATGACAGAATCTTAGTCCTAAAGAGGTTATAATTTAAACAGAGTTAGACAAAGGGAAAAAAGTTAGAGAAAAGGAATCACCATCAGATCAGGAGTTTGTATTTGTGAACCACAGAACCACAGTCTCCTGATTCCCCAGTTAGCTCCTAGAATACAGTAATATTTCTAGCTGAAATAATCACACCAAAAAAAGTAGAAAAGGCAATATTTGAAAGATTGATTGTCAATTAGGGCTCCTTGGTCAGGAGTGAGGAATCAAAAATGGAGGTATGTTGAGAAAAAAAAAAAGGTGATGGATGTATCAAAACATTGATCATCTGCAAAGTGACCATATGCCTCATCTTAGACCTCACTACTCATGAGATTCTTGAATAAGCTCCCTACCCCCAATTTTTCCCTTACCCCCAATGAACTTTACTTCACAGCTAATGTTCAGTATGAGCTAGACCTGTTTTGGTATAAGGGTAACATGATAACATTATGCTAAGTACTTCTTCATCGAAAAGCTACTTCAGAAATTGGATTTTCTACAAATTCAGTGTTTACCAGGATTCAGTATTAGGTGTTCTGAAGCCTGAATGCAGAAGGAACAGCAAATATAATTTCATGAATAGCAGAATCAGAATTAGTTTCTGTATGTGGTTAAAAAAATCTTTTACATATTGTGTGCACAATTTGGTATTTCTCTACTTTGTGTTAGATGTATGTCTTAGAAAACTTGCCAAGTAATAAGGTACTGGCATTTACAAGAGTGGTTGAATATCTGGCAAAATGCATATATTTGAAGAATTTGATGCAGATTTAACTTGCAGCTGCTGCTTATACAATCATTCTGCTGTGTTTGTTGGTCTCTGATGTATGCAAAAGACTGATTATAGTTTGGCACAGCTCCTGGTGGCTTAACCAGGGGGACATTTCCCTTAATCTCACCTGGCAGTGAAGTTGCAAATGAGCCACAGTATTTGAGTCTTAGCAACAGTGGTTTGTAATCAGCAATTCCAATTATGGGATGAGGGAATACTAATTGACCACCAGCTGTCAGAGCAAATGGGCAAGACAAAGTTATTAACTTTCTGTCTTGACCCTCAAAAATGGAATAGAACAGATAAAGGTAAAATTTCCTCTTTTGGAAATAAGAAAACAAGATTAAAATGGCCTTTCTTGTTTGATCAAGAGAAGATTATAGTTTATTTCATCTAAAGAAACATTTGGGAGTGACTAAATATAACCTTGGTAGATCAAGAACCAATATGCAAAATCCTTTATTAACTATTAGATGCGTAGAAGCCCTTTACTTATATTTTCAATACAGTAGCTTTACACGGAGATACTCACATTCTTGAGGGGAAAAAATACATAAATATGCCAATGGGTAATTAAACAAAAATAGAATATACTACCCTGAATTTTCAAAATTACTTGCTCTAGTGTGTATCAGAAATACTAATTTTCTTTCCACTATCCAGTTTTATGACCATCAGTGAATCGTCTCAGCTCCTTAAGTATGTGTGTAGCATGAAACTTCTTTTATGTATGCCTGTTTGATTACCTAAACCATTTATGATTTCTTTTTTGCTTCTGAAACAAATTATTTTCTAAATGAGTCATTTTGACTGATATCAAGTTGTGTCTCCTCAAGTTGTTCTATTGCCTCATGGGATTTTTAGTTCCCACTCCTTCTCTTAGGATAGATCTCCTGTGCAAGGTTCCAAATGCCTTTCCCATGATACACCAAAAAATGTATGTCTTCCATCATACAGTAAGCCAAGTAATTGCCTCCTGGATATGTAGTCCTGACAGAGAAATTCAACCCACTAAGAATGGAGGTTTGAGCTACAGCTTCCAACAAATCCAAAACCAAAAAATAATTCTTCTCATGTTAAAATGACCGAAAGCATTCAGTAGTTTTAATAACTGAAATGACTTTGGTTCGATCCAAAATTAGCATTAAAAGGGATAATGACAAAATCATGTAAAAGGGAAATAGAAACAGGGCAACTGAACTGTTGCAATGGAAAAATTTGTTTTAAAGAAAAAAACCAAACCACCACCACCATTAAAAGTACCTTTTCTCCTTTAAAAAATTTGCAACAAGTTACAGACTATTCTACCTTCTATTCTATGAAAAATAAATATTGAAAGAGAACATACAAAGTGCTATTATAAACAGACAATGATAGCCATATCTTGTCCATAAATCAAAGGGTTCAGATGGTGATTTGTGTTTACAACACTGAAAGAAAAAGGGAACATCAGAAGGAAAAAGGGTAAGAGGTGAATACTTGATAAATGATGTTATACTGTGGGAGAGACTAAAATATCATTCAATAGTATTACTCAGCTTGCCAGTACATACAGTGAGCATTTGAATCCTCCAGTGAACAAAATTCTTTGCATACATGTGCAGCTATGCAAAACTAAGTAGGATATTTAGTCCCTATTAAAAAAGAAGTCACTAAGCTGTTGGCCAGTAACTAGGGAAGTAGGACACAGCCAACTACAGAGGGAAATTCAACTCTTTTTCCAAGTGTTCACAAGTTCTTTGTTCTGATACTTTTTTTGGTTTTTTTTACACAGTTCTTTCTTTGAGGCAGGTAATGCCTCCTCTGACTTTAGCACTTCCTTTCCTTCCAGTGGTTATAGTCCTTTCCTTATTTTCTTCTGTCTTATTTAAAAAGTATTAAATCCCACAATACCAGCGATTGTTTTCACTTTTTGTTCTGAGTTCAGCCATAGGTTGATAATGGTAACTGTTGTTTATACTAACTACAGTTTGTGTAGCTGTGGTGGGTTGACCTTGGCTGGATGCCAGGTGCCCACCAAGCCGCTCTGTCACTCCCCCTCCTCAACTGGACAGGGGGAGAGAAAATACAACAAAAGCCTCGTGGGTCGAGATAAGGACAGGGAGAGATCACTCAGCGATTACCATCACAGGCAAAACAGACTTGACTTAGGGAAATTAATTTAATTTATTACCAATCAAATCAGAGCAGGGTAATGAGAAATAAAACCAAATCTTAAAACACCTTCCCCTTACCCCTCCCTTTATCCCAGGCTCAACTTCACTCCTGGCTTCTCTACCTCCTCCCCCTGAGCAGTGCAGGGGGACAAGGAATGGGGGTTGTGGTCAGTTCATCACACGTTGTCTCTGCCACTCCTTCCATCTCATGCTCCTCCCTGCTCCAGCATGGGGTCCCTCCCACGGGAGACAGTCTTCCATGAACTTCTCCAACATGGGTCCTTCCCACAGGCTGCAGTTCTTCACAAACTGCTCCAGCATGGGTCCTTTCTATGGGGGTGCAGCCCTTCAGGAACAGACTGCTCCAGTGTGGGTCCTTTCCATGGTGTCGCAACTCCTGCCAGAAAACATGCTCCAGTGTGGGCACCTCTTCACAGGGTCACAGGTCCTGCCAGGAGCCTGTTCCAGTGCAGGCTTCCCATGGGGTCACAGCCTCCTTTGGGCACATCCACCTGCTCCAGTGTGGGGTCCTCCATGGGCTGCAGGGTGGATATCTGCTCCATCGTGAACCTCCATGGGCTGCAGGGCAACAACCTGCTTCACCATGCTCTTCACCACAGGATGCAGGGGAATCTCTGCTCCAGCACCTGGAGCACCTCCTCCCCCTCCTTCTTCACTGACCTTGGTGTCTGCAGAGTTGTTTCTCTCACATCTTCTCACTCCTCTCTTCCAGCTGCTGTTGCACAGCAGCTTTTACCCTTCTTAAATATGTTATCACAGAGGTGCTACCACCGTCGCCGATTGGCTCAGCTTTGTCTAGTGGCAAGTCTGACTTGGAGCCGGCTGGCAGTAGCTCTGTTGGACACAGGGGAAGCTTCTGGCATTTTCTCACAGAAGCCACCCCTGTAACCCCAGCTGCTACCAAAATCTTGCCACGTCAACCCAATACAGTGGCCTACTGTATCAAAGAGACTACTCAGAGAAGAAACTAGATGGCTATCATCATTGCAAATCTAATCTCTGTACACATAAGAAGAATGCATGTAACTGGAATTGGATACAAAGATCATTCCAAAACCCGAGATCAGAAAATTCTGAACAGGGGACAAAATTGGATTCATGTCAATAATTAAAGTAAGCTTGGATTTACATCTAGTTAAAAAAATAATTTTAAACATGTCTTCCTTTATCTTTCAACATTATTTCTTATAACACTGAGCATTTAATAGTTAAAAAGTATATATTTTAGACCTGGTGAGCTCTCAATAGCAAATGGAGAACCAGCACCAGCAAAACAGCTGTTTTGTCCATTAAGCCATTACTGTTGCTATTTTCTTCTTGCTAATGTGGTTAATATTTTCTTAGTCATAATTTGCAAAACAGTTCTAGAAGCCTCAGGGTTCAGATAACATATAGTATAATCCTTTCATTTAACATGGAGATTGCCCAACTGAGAGGTAATGCAGTAAACATTTATAAAAATATTCCTGCTCAAATTTCTGTGAAATATGGATGAGTCTGGATCTCAGCCAACCATGTAGAATTGTAGACCAACTTCCCTAGAGTTTTAAGATTTCAGGAACAACTGTTCTATTTTTTTGTTATGCACCCAGGAAATAATTACCAGATTTGGATCTTTGTTTTTATTCCCTTTCATCTCAAGTTGGTTCTTGAGATACTGGTTGTCCAGTACATAGGAGGTAAGATGACGATGGAGAGAACGGATTAAGAAACAGGAAGAAGAGGGAAACTTATAAAGAAGAGTTAGATAATTTCTGATTGAAATAAATAAATGCGGTCAAATTATGCATATAAGAAAATGTGGCTTTATTTTCAGAGAGTGCAAGTTTTCCTGGCTTTCAATTATGTCAACAGCTTTCTTGAGTGATTCAGCATTCTGAAATCCAAACCATATTTAGTTACTTAAATGTAGATTTATATACAGGCTTTTGGGCACAGCCTACAAAAACAGATCTTGTAAGAACTCAGTCATCTCTATTTCTGGTCTTTGCAATTAACATTCTTTTTATTGCCGTATTTCTTACATTTCTACTTCATAAATTATACGTAACTGGGGCTAGAACTGAATTAATTCCACCTATCTTTATGAAACTGACTGAAATGCCTAAATGAGATCATAGATACTTATTGAACTGGGAAAAGGAAAAACTTCCTTTTTTTCCGCATTAGTAATGGAGGCCCTTAATAGAGAAAATGTAAGATGTAGAACAAAATGGCAGATACTGTATCTGGTTTTATTCTTCCCTTTCTCTTTCCCAATCATACCTAAACCAAATAATATATTCTGCATGTGCTGTTGTCAATAGCTGAGAAATCTGTGGGTGCTATTCTAAGCTGGCAAGCCTATATTATTTATGTATGAGTATCTTTCTTCTAACAATATGTAAGGCATGATTAAGACATAGGATATTTTAATAAATAAAAAACCACAGAAGTAAAAAATTTAAACACTATGTAAACATCAGAATTCTGTTTTCAAATGCGACTTGATTTCATATGGAGCTGTGACTACTCAGTGCCTGTGCAAAGTAGATTTCAAATCTTTACTCTTATTAGTGATTCAAGCAGCACATGAAACCCAGGATGCTAAGCAAGAAAACAGAAAAACAATCTTATAAACAATACAGAAATTCACTAGAAAACAAAAGATGCTCCTATGCCTTTCTTCAGAAAGCTCTGTTCTATGTCTTTAAACTAATTCTTCTTGTCTATCTCACAATCCAAAAGCTGAGATATATGAACATTTTTTCCACCCCCTTCTTGCCTGAACCCTGAGAATCTTTCATCTGGCAGAGCTAGACCTTGTTCAGTCTTTCACATTTACTTAAGCAATACACTAAACTTCCTTGAAATCTATGACATCACATGAGAACAACAGAGACAAGTTTTGTCTCTCAGAAGCATGTGGATAATAAAAGCATGTGTCACTCCTTCTTGCATGTGTTTTTGATGCAAGAAGGAGTGACAAACACACATAAGGGAAAAAAAAGTGTCCTGGGTGGAACAAATCAATATATATTTTAAAATATAGGATTGTCATTAAATCTATATAGGAATAAAATAAGTGACAGAGAATAGAAATAAACAAGTTGCTTTCTACAAACACTATTTGGTGATTACTGGATAAATTTAATCCCTATTTCTACATGATAAACATTCCATGGAGTGGTGTGGAATTGTAACTGATGCATTTAACACCAGAGTTATAGTCCAAATATATATTGGTAATTAATAGTTTGTATCTAAAGGCCCTAAAGCTGGTGGATGGTGATTCCTTAGGATGTTTGCAAATCTCACCAAGTGCTTCCCAAGCCTCCGTCTTGGGGGGTAAGAGGAGAACAGAAGAACAGTAGTCTATGATGTTTTTTTCTTACGGTATTATAATACAGTATTATAGTATAGGAGTATTATGTTATTATAGAGACTGGACACTAACCCTGGGAAGAGCAGTTGGCAATGCATATGTAACTAATGCTGCATAAATTGAAGACACATTTGACATGATCTGTTAGTATGAATGTGAGACAGGGAGATGTATCTGTTGCTGTGGCAATTCACAACTATCTTGTGCCCTGATACCTAAAGGCATGACAGATCATGCCTTATTAGTCATGTAGACTTGAAGATTCATGTTTTACCCCATGGCACCAGCCTTATTTGCAGTGATAGCATTTTTAGTATGCAACCTAAAACTTTTTCTGATTAGTTGATAGATTCTTAACCAGGTACAAATGCACAGTAAAAAAGGTTGTTGAACAGTTGCAAACAACCTGCTTGGTGCTCTTCACTTTGATTTCACATCAAAGGGGAGATACTCTGAATTAGGTGGATACTGAAAATTCCAGATATTTATAATTCCGCTATGTTAATTCACTGCAGTCCTGCCTCCTCCATCACCACTGAGCATAGAACTTTGCACAGCAATGCCATGGTTCCACAGCAGAGGGTTAATTACCAGAGTACAAAATTATCTTGCCAGTTATGAAGTGCTGAAAAAGTATGAAGCTACTCTGCTATTATGCAAAATTATTCCATAGAGTAAGTCCTCAGGCAAACATTCATTCCCATTATCTTGCATTCAGGTTATGCTCTTGGGCTTCTCTTGGCAAGCCTATGAGCCTTGCTGGCTGATTTTTCAGTTCTTCATGATGTTGCTCTTCTCCTTTGTGACTATACATACACTCCCCCCACTACCAACCCCACCTACATTTAAGAATGTATTTTCCTGGCTGGACACTTGCTAATCTCACATGTTTATCTGCCAGGGCTGCAGCATTCTTTGTCTGGTTACTTCGTCCTGGTGTGACACTGTGAGTGGATCCTTAGCTCATACAGGAAGCAGGTTGTGAGACAGAGGCCTGGAGACTGTTAAAACATGGGGCAAGGTTGTGAATCATAGAATCACAGAATCACAGAATCATATAGGTTGGAAAAGACCTTTAAGATCATCGAAACTGACTGTAAACCTAACACGACCAAGACCACCACTATACCATGTCTCTAAGCACCTCATCCAAACATCTTTTAAATACCTCCAGGGATGGCGACTCAACCACTTCCCTGGGCAGCCTGTTCCAATGCTTGATAACCCTCTCAGTGAAATAAAATTTCCTAATATCCAGTCTAAACCTCCCCTGGCAGAACTTGAGGCCATTTCCTCTCGTCCTATCACTTGTTACCTGGGAGGAGAGACCAACACCAACCTCTCTACAACCTCCTTTCAGAATGCTGTGGGAAACAGTGTCAAATGCTTTACTGAAGTCTAGATAGACAACATCCACAGCCTTCCCCTCATCCATTAAGTGGGTTACCTTGTCATAGAAGGAGATCAGGTTCATCAAGCAGGACCTGCCTTTCCTAAACCCATGCTGGCTGGGCTTGATCCCTTGGTTATCCTCTACATGCCATGTGATGGCACTCAGGATGATCTGCTCCATCAGCTTCCCCAGTACCGAGGTCAGGCTGACAGGCCTGTAGTTCCCCGGATGAACTTGAGCACAGATCATCTCTAGATCATTTGCAATGTTTAACTGTTCATTCATTCACTCGCTCTGTTTTAGACCATTCCAATGAGCTTAGTCCAAGCAAATTTTGCTGTAGAAATAGCTAACATTAATGTATATGGGTGCAATCCCATTTGTGCCATTTGGCCTGGATTGATCCCTAAGACTGATCTATGGCTCTGTGTTATTTAACAGCATAGATGCAGTCAGCAGGAACAGCATACTCTGTTCCCCATGCAATATGTAATTTGATCTCAAAAGGACCCTAGAAGAGATGTGGGGCTGGAGGAAGGAGGAGTAGCCTCTGTGCAGGAAACCATGTTCTGAAATAGAGGAATGATGTCATCTGATGATATGGTATAGACTGGAAAAATGTTCAAGGCCTGGACTATTCATCTTTGGCAGACATACAGGAATGCAATTGAAATGAATTGACACCCTTGGGCAGCTTGGGTATCCTATTCAAACTATGAGGTGTTGAATTACATCCTAAATTGGAGTGCAGATGTAATCCTTTGAATACAACAGAAATTCTGTACAGGAACAGAATACTTTGTTTGAGAACATCATCTGTTCTCAGAAAGGAATTTGTGGGATAATTGCTGGAGGTGACTTAGAAATTAAATTTATATTCACACTTTTAGGTAAGGTACAGCACTGAAGAAGATTCCCGGGTGGAGTGCGGCTGACATGCAAGGCCATTCCATGGAAGTTCCCTAGGCCTGTAACCTTAGACGTCGGTGACGCCAGGGGAACTTGGTGTGCTGACTCTAAGAAGGTACTGTTTGGAGAGTGGAGCGGTGTGGAGACGCTGCGGCCAGGCTCTGCAATTAAATGGGAACTCAAAGGTATTGTGTGTGACCAGTAAGCTGCACATTCGCCATCCTGGGCCAACAGTCTGTCATGTTTCTGACAAAATGCTGTCCTTTGATGAACTTTGCTCATTATAACATCATTACAACACCAAAACACACCTCCATCCCAAAAGCTACCCGCCTCCACGGTGCGACCACCCCTCACTGAGATTGCGCTTTGAATTTTTTCTAGCCTATACCTTTGAAAGCGAAGCGAGAAAACTTTACACCAACCCTAAACAAAGATGTATGACTAGAGTCACTCAAGCTCCACCCAAAAGGTGAAAGATAGTATAAAATGGCTTAAGAGAAAGAAAATGTTAGGGAAGGCACCATTGCGTACCACTCTGACCTCTGGGATCAGTCGACGGGCTGAGCCTCTCTTCCCCACCCATCGAGACGCCTTTGGGTAAGATTCAAACACTTGGTTATACCAAGTGCCTCCCCGGGAAACTCAGAAATCTCTCTAGAGTTGCTTTATTATCTTTTAACTTGTTTATAGCCAGCAGTGTCACTCATACTCTTGGTATTTGCACGTGCTTTGCAGACAGTAAATTTATCACCAGTAATCCAAAGAATCTGTGTATCTGTTGCTCTAATAAACTGCACTCTTTATTAATGTGGCTGTGGTAGTTATTGAACACGACCAGAGTCTTTAAGTGTGGCCGTGATAGTTCATGCAACACAACTAGACTGGGGGTGCAGCGCATTTAAATTAACGCTGTTGCCTTAACTCTGATGAATGGCTGCATATACAGTCCTTAGAAAATAACCATTGACCAAGTCTGAGACTAGGACTGGACTTAGCTGTACCTAGACTCCTCTCTGAGAAGGAGTTTAGAAAGCAAGGGGGTCCTGTCTGAACCTCATGACTCAATGGGAGGTTTCCCCCCCCTCAGCCATTCCTCAGACTCCTACACGCCAGTAACTCTTAACGCAACAGAAGTGAAATGTAGATCATTGTGGGAGAAAGTAATCAAATATCAAAAGACTATAGTCATATTTCTTTTTACATACACCTCCTTGGTTATATGAATTTCCCCTCTTGCTGCAGCTGTTTTTCCTGCAGTGTGTGTTTCCTTTTTTGTGCCTCCTTAAATCACCTCTTCTCCCATCCAATTCTTGCAGACTTATCAGACTCAAAGCAAATGGTGGTGATGTCGACAAAGCAAAATCTGACATAAAGCAGATCAGATCTGACTCAAACAGATTTGCTTCAATTTCTGCTCCAAAAGTAAAGCTTGGTCCCTATGACCCGTCTCAACAAATCTTGGTGTCTATTATCTTCCTTCTCTCTAAATTGCATCTTCTTCACATTTTCCCAACCAGAGGACTTATGTCGTGTCAAACAGTCTTGCCTTCACACCTAAGAGTGTATAAAATTGAGCTTCTGATCAGTGCAGTGAAACAGCTGTCTCTAGCTACTTCTCTGCAACAGCAATGTTTTTCACTGACCCTTTACAAGTGACAATCCTGCAATTAACTCTTTTCACAGCACAAGGTGCAGTGACAGTTTTGGGACACACTGGTCAAGAGATCTGAGGTCAGGAGAAAAGGTCGTTTTAATGACCTGTAATGGTAAGGTTCAGTATGTCAGTGTGCAGTCAAGGACTGTCTGTAGGATCTGTTCTGAGAGTGGCTAAGCTATTCCTTCTGCCCTCCAGCAAGAGCTCTGCTCTACCCCAGGAAGTTTACAAGCATGATTTACACTACCTACAAGAAGACTTCTTTCTCAGTCCTTCAGCCAGTGATCCCTGGTGACAAAAGAACAGCAAAAACAATCTCATCCAAGAAAAAGAAGCTAATGATTATGTTCTTTGAATAACATTTAAAAAGGAAACATTTTCTTTCTAGCAAATGTGGAACTAATAATTTTGTTGTATGTCCAAAAAATGAAGTATTTTTCATAAAAACCATCACAGAAGAAACAAGTGATACTGTTGGAAGAGAAAACTCAATGAGGCACATATAATCCTGGATAGAGCAAGGCAAGAAAGAGCATCCAGGATCATGAGAGGTTACACACAGCTATTGTTGAGGTTTGTTCTTCATTATTGATAGGCTAGAGTTCTGTTGAAAGCTTATGCAGTGAGCTGGAGCAGAGAGCATCAAGAGCAGAGTCCAGCATCAAGAGAGGCATATATTTATAGGCTATTGTTTCAAAAGTAACAAAACATAGAATCATAGAATCATAGAATCACAGAATCGTATAGGTTGGAAAAGACCTTTAAGATCATCGAGTCCAACCGTTAACCTAACACTGCCAAGTCCACCACTAAATCGTGTCTCTAAACACCACATCTACATGTCTTTTAAATACCTCCAGGGATGGTGACTCAAACACGTCCCTGGGCAGCCTATTCCAATGCTTGACAACCCCTTTGGTGAAGAAATTCTTCCTAATATCCAATCTAAACCTCCCCTGGTGCAACGTGAGACCATTTCATCTTGTCCTAGCACTTGTTACTTGGGAGAAGAGACTGACTCCCGTCTTGCTACAGCCTCGTTTCAGGTAGGTTTAAAGAGAGATAAGGTCTCCCCTCAGCCTCCTTTTCTCCAGAGTAAACAACCCTAGTTCCTGCAGCTGCTCTTCATAAGACTTGTTCCCCAGACCCTTCACCAGCTTCGTTGCCCTCCTTTGGCCATGCTCCAGCACCTCAATGTCTTTCTTGTGGTGAGGGGCCCAAAAGTGAACACAGGATTCAAGGTGCGGCCTCACCAGTGCCGAGTACAGGGGGACGATCAATTTCCTAGTCCTGCTGGCCACACTACTTCTCATAC
Organism: Mycteria americana; assembly: GCF_035582795.1. NCBI lineage: Eukaryota > Metazoa > Chordata > Aves > Ciconiiformes > Ciconiidae > Mycteria > Mycteria americana. The sequence goes on along the minus strand of NC_134365.1, from coordinate 168,871,402 downwards.
AAGCCAGGATGCTATTGGCCTACTTGGCCACCTGGGCACACTGCTGGCTTATATTCAGGTGGCTGTCAACCAACACTCCCAGGTCCTTCTCTGCTGGGCCGCTCTCCAGCCACTCTTCCCCAAGCCTGTAGCATTGCATGGGGTTGTTGTGACCCAAGTGCAGGACCCGGCACTCATACAATTGGCCTTGGCCCATTGATCCAGCCTGTCCAGATCCCTCTGTAGAGATTTCCTACCCTCAAGCAGATCAACACACCCACCCAACTTGGTGTCACCTGCAAACTTACTGAGGGTGCACTTGATCCCTTCATCCACGTCGCTGATAAAGTTATTAAACAGAACTGGCCCCAGTGCTGAGCCCTGGGGAACACCACTTGTGACCAGCCGCCAACTAGAGTTAACATCATTCACCACCTCTCTTTGGGCCTGGCCATCCAGCCAGCTTTTTACCCAGAGAAGAGTATGCCTTTCCAGGCCATAAGCAGCCAGTTTCTCCAGGAGTATGTTGTGGGAAACCATGTCAAAGGCTTTACTAAAGTCTAGGTAGACAACATCCACAGCCTTTCCCTCATCCACTAAGTGGGTCGACTTGTCATAGAAGTAGATCAGGTTCGTCAAGCAGGACCTGCCTTTCCTAAACGCATGCTGGCTGGGCCTGATCCCCTGGTTATTCTCTACATGGCGTGTGATGGCACTCAAGATGATCTGCTCCATTACCTTCCCCGGCACCGAGGACAGACTGACAGGTCTGTGGCTTCCCAGATCCTCCTTCTGGCCCTTCTTGTAGATGGGTATCACATTTGCTAACCTCCAGTCAACTGGGACCTCCCTGATTAGCCAGGACTCCTGACAGATGATTGAAAGTGGCTTGGTGAGCACTTCTGCCAGCTCCCTCAGTACCCTTGGCTAGATCCCCAGGGCTTCATTCTGCTCCCCACCCCTGCCTTCCAGCTCAGGGGTCTGGCTACCACAAGAACAACTGGTCTTCCTGTTCAAGACTGGGGCAAAGAAGGCATTAAGTACCTCAGCCTTTTCATCATCCTTTGTCACTATGTTTCCCCTGCATCCAATAATAGATATTTTTCTATCTGAACAGCATGAGGTGATCAGGAATTTTGTATAATTAGCTTACTATTGAATTTTTCATACTTTGGACCTCTCCCAGTTCACAGGTTTTTACAGTCAAAATCTTATTATGGGCAAAAGGGAACAAACTGAATCTATGGATCCAGAAATTTATTTTTGCCTAATTAAATTTTTAAATTAGTACAGAAAAGTCTCATTGATAATACCCTTGAAAGGGTTATACAAGAAATGTGACTAACACCAATACCTCTTCCCTGAGGTTATGCATCTCCGGCTGTGTTGCTGGGGTCCCCAGGCTGATGGAACTAGTCCCCCTCAGCACAGGGTGGTGGCTGCCACAGTGAGGGTCACAGCTCTGCTGTCCCTGCCAGGAGGAGTGGGGTGCTTGCAGTGGGTGCAGCCCCCTTGGACCCAGGGCCCCTCTTGGGACTCTATGGGTATGTTTGTCTCCTGCCCTGGAGGCTTCTTCTGGGTGCCCCATGGAGGAGGTGACTGGTGCCCCCCTCGCCCCATGACACAAAGGGCTGTTGTTCCCCCCACCCAGCGTCTGTCAGGTCATTGCTTCCAGCTGGCTGGTGGCCATTGGCAGCTCCCGCTGGGCAGCAACAGTCACGAGAGCAGTGAGGTGGAGGAACCAGCTCCAACCATCTCCAACTCGCTCCAGCCAGCTCCAAACAGCCAATATCTAGCCCAGTGTCCCTGAGAGACCTGCCCTGCCCCATTTTACATTTTTTTAACTAGAAATGGCAGAAATATTATTTGCTGGGTACTGTCCGAGTGAATAAGCTGCAGTGGGCAGCTGTCGCTAATGGACATGGCTCTGTGTGAGCTTCCACTCTCAGTCTTCTGCTGTATCTTCCCTTCTGCCCTCACAGACACTGTGCAGGATCCTGAAGGCAAACATGGTCCTCACAAGAGAATCTGGTAAATCTGAGTCTTGGAAGAGTAAGCCCTCCTGCTTAGTCTTGGGTAGGCAAATGTATCTTCCCCATCCAATCCCAGCTGCATACATAGCAACCAGAGGCCCTGATAATAACCAGGGTTGTCAGTGACTCACGGGAATGACACACAAGTCAGCTCAGTGACTCACTAAGTACTTTAGTAGCAGTGATGTACTGCCCTGCTTGCAGGCAAGACTTGTAGAAAATACAAGCAGCTTGGCAGTTCCCTGGTTGTGATGGTCATAAGGACAGCAGAATATTTATAACAGCCTCCAACCCAGCATAAAAATACTCTTTCCATTGCTGGAATACTGTTTTTAAAAAAGAAGAAAAAAGTAGCAACTAAACCTTTTTCAAAAGAAAAGGTCAGGGAAAGAACATATGCTTTCCTTAACACCTGTAGAATAGCTTGCTATGATCCTCCATGACTTTATATGTACCTTCAAGTACTCCAAATGCAGGGCTTCCCAGAAGATACACATGACCTCAATACAGTACCCTAAGCTAATTGGCAATAGAGTAGTAGACACCATGGTTGTCAATATAAAAAATGCTGTACCAATTGTTCTTTAATATTCAGAGTTCTGTTTCATGTGTTCCTCATCAAGTAAAGGGTTGTTCGACACATTTTCATAAACACAGTCTGTTATTATATGCTATAGGTCTCTATCAATGCTGATCCTCTTCAATTTTAGGCAAAGCCTGTAACACTGATCGCCTTGTACTCAAGGAACCATACACGTATGAGAATAGGAATGAGAACTTATTTACCTATCGTGACAAGGAATAGCAAACTATGTAATAGGACATAGTGTACTCTGCTTGAGCTTGTCCTTGATAATAGTAGAGGGACAGCTTTTACTCAAGGTAAGAAGTAGCTAGTACCCTACTCCCAGCTTCCAGCAGAAGTTCTCCCTGCTCCTGCAGACAGCCATATATGTACCATTCACCCTGAGAAGTCACAACTCTCTTCTGGTCATATGGTCTGTTGTGACTGGCAGAACCAGCCACCACTTCCAGTTTACCCAGATGTACATCAGACCAGGAAGTCCCTTCCCCTACAAACACAGGGAACTGCCGTTTTGTTTCAGCCACCATTTTATGGCAGGGAGGATACTCAAAGGATAGCAGAGCTGGAAGCCTCTCCCACTACATGCTCAGGGTCCACCATGTTGTTTCAGACACCATTTTATGACAAGTAGATTCCTTTTTTTGACAATGATGTCATGTGCCATGTGTTTTCATAATGCTCAGTTATCGCGGAGCCGCCCCTACCCAGAAGCATATCAGAAAAGGCAGTGTCCTCTCACTACATACAGGGAGGCTGCCACTTCTGAGAGCATCATTCCCCACATTCTGCTTTGTGATTGGCTGATGGCCATTTTTGACACTGTTGTACCCACATATTCTTAGATCTTCCTCTGACTTGCTGCCCGCTTCCTTTGGCACCCCTAGGAAGCCCATAAAGGGGCCCCTGGCACAACCACTGTTACATGCAAAGAAGAGACTGATCCTGTGAGCTGGAGTGAGAGGCCCCAGTGTCTGGGCCCAGCCTAACAGGATGTCCATGCAGTGTTACTGGGGCAGACTTTGGGCTTTGCATGCAAAGTGCTGCAAGACATAGGCAACACTGTCTGCAAAAATGGAAAACCAGAAAAATATTTCAACTTCAGAAGAATGTGTGCAGGGGGTCAATAAGAAAAAGACCCTAAGTCTCTAAAAACACCACATGAACTAGGAGAAGTGGCCAATATGCTCATGAACCACAAAATGGATTTTGAGGTGTCACACAGGGAGGGTGGGTGGTGTGGGAGAGTTTCCTTTGCCCATAGTTTTGGGCGTGTTACAACTACCTGTAAGACCATTATGGGGTGCAGGCTGGTGCTGTATGTGCTATCCTTAGGTCAATGACCTTACATAACCTTTCAAAAAGCTCCAGCTGACTGACTGGGGAGGGAGATGTCAGAAATATGCCGTGACTTGTTTGTGTCTGTGCCTGCAGTAGCTGAAAAAGGAGAATGGGCATAGAAGAGACAGCAGTGTTCAAGGGAAAAAAGAAGGAAGCTTGGAGATGGCTGACTGGTAGACAACTCCCCTCATACCCTGTTAAAAAAGTGTCTCTGTATTAGAGTTAAACTGATTTTCCAGTGTTTCATTTTGCACATGTGCGTAGTAGCAGCACGTCGGCAGACATGTCTACACCATCACTTTTTTTAAGAGATTTATTGTGATCCTAGGGAGGTGGGAAGATTTGGGTATAAATCCCCTTTCTGAAGCTGCTAAATGGTGGATTACCAATCTGAACAGAAGCCAAGTGGCAATCTGTTTTGCAAACAAGGATGCTTACAGTTTACACAAGGCTGCAAAAAAGCACTTTAAAAAAACAAGTTGATTGTGGTGGAGGTGGATGTACAATGGCATGCAGGCTTATTGGATTTACAACAGTTTTCCAAACACAATGACGGTGTTATGTACATCTTAACAGTGATAGACATATTATCTAAGTATGCCTGGACCATTTTTCTAAAAGGCAAACCAGGTTCTGAAATAGCTGTGGCTTTTGACACGGTTCCACTGGTATCAGGGCTATTAAAGCAGTAAGAATTGTATTTCAGCTTACAAAAAATGTAGAACTGAGCAGGTGCCTAGGAATTGCTAAGATGCAAATGATATCCACAGTGATTAGACAAAATTTTCTGCACAAGACGTAACTGATCTCAGAAACTGAAGTGCAACTACTTTGGAAACCATTCATAAGCATCTGTCCAACACACAACAGCATGTGTGCTGCAACACAATCTGAAGAAGAGGTAAAAACTATATTGTGTTCTTTGTCCCATCTGGATATAACTTCTGCTGCCAGGTGATCTAGTATTAGTTATTCTGATTCTTACATCAGTCCTTAAGAGCTCTGGTTGATTGAGAATGTAGGTCTGATAAGGATTTCTGATCTGGATTTAAAATATTTAATGCTAACTATCCACATTTTCATTAAATTTCTATAGTAGCTAATAATCCAAAATGTTTAAAAACATATACCTTAGCTTCAGTTTGGTTTTGTTTCTAACATGCTTCTAGCCACTGGATTTAGTTACACTTTTGTCTGCTAGATTAAGAAGCCTTTTAGTATCAAAAATCATTTCTCCTTGAAGATATTACAATTCTTTCAATTAAATTGCTTCCTAACATTACCTTTAGTAAGCTAAATAGATTGAACTCTTTAAGTCTTTCATGTATTTGTGAGCACACAGATTCACATGAAGAGCATGATCCAGCTATGCATTATTTCAGACTTACATCAGCTTTACTTTATTAAAGCTATGCATCCATTTCCTTTAAGAGGGTGCTCACTGATGATGTTTAACAGTCACATTTTTTTGCCTTTCTTTTGAATGACTATCATATCCTCTAGAAGAGATTGTTGTCCTTTGAATAAGATATACTTTTCATTTCATCATGTTTCCTCCATATTTTTCTGTCATTATCAGTTTGTTACAAAATTGATTTAAAAAAAATGTTTTATGATTAAATTAAAAATTTATGTGAAAGTTATTTTTCTGCCTACATCCATCTATGCATTGGGAAGTACACAATATATACAACTCTGCATCATTATATATTCTTCCTCTCTAGAAATAGCATGATATGTGCTGAAATAACACTGATGTATTCCTTGGAGAGGGACGGAGAGACGAGGGTTGAGCAGTAGATTTCCAGTCATTTGGTTCCAGTGGTGTGTTTGCTTCTATAGTATCCATCAATCTCTTTTACTGTCCAGGTGTCCAAGGCAATTTACAGTACATCATAACTGGATGGATGGCCATTTACAGTACATCGTGGCTGGATGGCCGGGCCCAAAGAGTGGTGGTGAATGGAGTTTACTCCAGTTGGCGGCCGGTCACAAGCGGTGTTCCCCAGGGCTCTGTGCTGGGGCCAGGTCTGTTTAATATCTTTATCAATGATCTGGACGAAGGGATCGAGTGCACCCTCAGTACGTTTGCAGATGACACCAAGTTGTGCGGGAGTGTTGATCTGCTTGAGGGTAGGAGGGCTCTGCAGAGGGACCTGGACAGGCTGGATGGATGGGCCGAGGTCAATTGTATGAGGTTCAACAAGGCTAAGTGCAAGGTCCTGCACTTGGGCCACAGCAACCCCATGCAACGCTACAGGCTTGGGGAAGAGTGGCTGGAAAGCTGCCAGGCAGAAAAGGACCTGGGGGTGTTGTTTGACAGCCGCCTGAATATGAGCCAGCAGTGTGCCCAGGTGGCCAAGAAAGCCAATGGCATCCTGGCTTGTATCAAAAATAGTGTGGCCAGCAGGAGTGGGGAAGTGATCGTGCCCCTGTACTCGGCACTGGTGAGGCCGCACCTCGAATCCTGTGTTCACTTTTGGGCCCCCCACTACAAGAGGGACATTGAGGTGCTGGAGCAAGTCCAGAGAAGGGCAACGAAGCTGGTGAAGGGTCTAGAGCAGAAGTCTTATGAGGAATGGCTGAGGGAGCTGGGGTTGTTTAGCCTGGAGAAAAGGAGGCTGAGGGGAGACCTTATCGCTCTCTACAACTACCTGAAAGGAGGTTGTTAGAGAGGTGGGGGTCGGTCTCTTCTCCCAGGTAACAAGTGATAGGACAAGAGGAAATGGCCTCAAGTTGCGCCAGGGGAGGTTTAGACTGGATATTAGGAAATTTTTCTTCACTGAAAGGGTTATCAAGCATTGGAACAGGCTGCCCAGGGAAGTGGTTGAGTCGCCATCCCTGGAGGTATTTAAAGGACGTTTGGATGAGGTGCTTATGGACATGGTATAGTGGTGGTCTTGGTAGCATTAGGTTTACGGTTGGACTGAATGATCTTAAAGGTCTTTTCCAACCTATACGATTCTGTGACTCTGTGATTCTGTAACTTCCTAGAAATATAGCATATTTGTTTTATTAATGAACTATTTTATTTCTAATGCACCAGATTAGCTAATATGTTCTGCAACCAAAACATGGAATAGTCCCATATACGAATATATACAAACATACACGGATTAAATACAAACTCTCATATGCAAACTGCACGTATAGGAACACTTTCCATGTTTGTTTTTTCTTAAAAGTCTGCATCTAAAGGTGATAGACTCATACAGATGATGGGTAACTACATTTGATTCAGGATATTACAATAAACTCAGTGTTTTGTAATTAGAGATCAGTTCTAATCGTGATCCTTGGATTCAAAGTAAATTATTTATAAAGCTCATTCATATTTGGGTCTCTTTTCTTTTTTTTTTTTTTTTGATACATTCTGGGTCAGAGTGAAATATTCAGTTGCCTTCACATACTTTATTCACCTCCTAGCACTAAGTAATTGCTGACTTATAGTTTCTCAAACCTGATGAGATTTTTTCCTTGCAAGCAAAACAAAGCAGCAAACAAAAAAACAAAAATTGCTTTGATCAGAAGAAAGCCTGTGTTAGGAAAAAAATTAAGGTAAGTGAAAATTCTACAAAGTAAACTTTATAAGATACAAAATGAACATATAAATAAGCAGACAGAGAATGAGATATATTAACAGATAAGAACAGAATTGTTTGCATAAACAAGACTAGATGAAAACATATTAAGATGACAGACTAAAAGAATGCAATACTAACCATATTTTAATGTCAGCATATTAGTGAATATATGCCTACCCTGGGTTCAGTACTAGTAATTCTCTTTTAGAAAAGGAATATAGCAGTGACATAATATTTCCTGTGGAGATGAGCAAATGTTATTGTAATAAAGGACTTGCATGTAGAAGATAGAATTCCTCACATTTAATTTTAGTCTTCTAAATAACGGAGGCAAACTAAGGAACAAAAAAGGCAGGATTTGGATGCATCCACAATAGTTATATCTAGATGGCTATCACACCAATGTGAAGCGTTCTTGGTTTATTTTTTAACATGGCGTCCTAGTTTCAGCTGGGATAATTTTCTTCCTAGTAGCTGGTATAGTGCTGTGTTTTGAATTTAGTATGAGAATAATGTTGATAACACACTGATGTTTTTTGTTGTTGCTAAGTAGTGCTTACACTAGTCAAGGACTTTTCAGCTTCCCATGCTCTGCCAGGCGCACAAGAAGCTGGGAGGGGGCACAGCCAAGATAGTTGATCCAAACTGGCCAAAGGACTATTCCATACCATATGACGTCATGCTCAGTATATAAACTGGTGGAGTTGGCCAGCAGGTAGCAATCACTGCTCGGGGACTGGCTGGGTGTTGGTCAGCGGGTGGTGAGCAGTTGCATCACTTTTTCCTGGGTTTTGTTCCCCTCTCTCTCTCTTGTTGATTTCCTTTTCATTACAATATTATTATTATTGTTGTTGTTGTTATTATTATTATTATATTTTTTCCAATTATTAAACTGTTCTTATCTCAACCCATGAGTTTTCTTACTTTAGCTTTTCCGATTCTCTCCCCCTTCCCACTGGAGGGGGAGGGTGAGTGAGTGGCTGCGTGGTGCTTAGTTGCCGACTGAAGCTAAATCACGACACATGGATAACTAAATTCTGCTGGCTATCTAGAAAGAGTGTCTAATTTAGACAGCTGAGCCTTTCCTGGTCAGGTGAAGCATCTAATTTTTATGTACTGTGGTGTTTATTTTAGTATTTACCTCAAGCAGTCTAGATCTTGGAATAAATTGCTATTTCCACATTTTTCACGTAGATAACAATCTTAATGTTCTAAATTAAATGAAAATAAATTATCTTCATGTTTTCAAGGCCAAACAGTATTTATTATTATACTAGATTAATATTTCTCATTACATTATAGTACAAAGGGAAAAGACGCAATTAATCCAAAAAAGTTCAGATCTAATTTATTCAAAGACAGAAAATTACAGATTATGACCAGATCCCCAAAGGTATTGAATGCCTGTAACTCTTTTGTTTTTAAGATGTGACATTCTAATTTGAAGTTATTTATCATATAACAATAATATCAGAAATAATGTTAAATTACCATTTAATGTATAATAAAACAATTAACAGTTCTAAATTACATAATTCCTTAGAATGACACCACCTTTTATAGCAAAAGTAAAGGAGGATCCTAATTAACATTTATTTTTTAATAGCAAGTAGTGCTTTACAGTGGAAAGAGCTTGGTAAAAGAAGCATACATGCCTAAAATAAATCTGTATTTAAAAACAGGAATCATCTGACAGTGAAGGCAAAGGCTTTCACCAGTTTCCTCGTGCACAATTGCCAGTTTTGAAAACATATAAAGGAACTTATTTATCTGAAGAGGATTATTGTCTTTAGGAATACCATTATTACGATAGATGTTATCATAGGGTCACAGAAACACTGGTTGGAAGGACTCTCTGGAGGTCATGTAGTACAGTCTCCCACTAACTGTGGGATTACAATCAGCACCAGATTAGAGTAGCTATGAATTTTTCTAGATGAATCTTGAAAAAATCCACAAATGGAGATTCTACAACCTCTCTGAACTGCTTGTTTCAATGCTGCACTGCCTGGGAAAAATGCTTTTGTTAATATCTAATCTGAACCTCCAAAGATATAACCTCTGTCTGTTCTACCCTGCTCTATCATCTATACTAATGAGAATAATTTGGCTCTGTCATTATGGTAACTGCTCTTCAGTTAGCTGTAGGTCATTCCTAGACCACTCTTTAGCTTCTTTTTCCCCAGTATGAACAAACCTGAGTCCCTCAGCCTGTTTTTGTAGGATATGTTTCTCTAGGCTTCTGACCATCTTCATAATGAATATGAATGTCAGATTGCTATAGCTGTATACAGTCCTTGTGTGTTCCCAAAAGCTAACCCTCATATTAAGCATGTGCAAGAGACAGTAGTTAATGTTACCACAACATTTCTTTTCCCTCCAAATAAAGCTTTCTTGGATTAAAGCCACAGATTGATCTGAAAGGCAATACTGCTTTAAAGACGTGTAAAACTAAAATAAGTCTAAAATATTTAATAACAAATTTTGAAGATTTCAAAAACCCTGGTGCATCACAGTTGTAGGACCAGAGCTTGAAAGATGTACTATTCTTTCACAAACACTCAGTGTTTCCTGCACCTTTGTTTATAACCAATTATGTCCAGTGATGAGGCAGTGGGTTCCCTGTTCCCTTTCCAGATAGCCTAGGATCTAGGCAAGCACAGGAATTGACAATATTGACAGTCTATGTTGGTGTCTATTTTATACTGTGGGATGTTGTGATGGAATTACAGTATGCTAAAGTGGAACTTCCTTCCCTGTTTCCTTAAAGCAAGCACTCCCCAAAACACCAAAAAGGTTCCATTCCAGTTTTTAGAGCACAGAATAATAAACTAAGGAAAGCTATTCTTTAAACAGAGCAACTCAGATTTTCTGTGTGAGACATTAAAATAAAATTATGTCTGTCACACACTAACTATTATGGCCCCATGTATTGTGGGCCACTTCTCTCATCTTGCTTGCTAATCCAGAAATTTTTAGTGTCTTCCTAGGTTGAAAAACTCCATGTAGTCCCATCTTTGTTCCTAAGAAAGAAACTTTATTTTCATGGTCTCTGAAACTTGGCTTGGGTTTAGATTTGCTCCCTGCTGCATGCAGGCACTCTGCTTTCCACAAGATACTGCAAATTTGCAGTCTTGCTGTGTCTCACATCTTCCTTCTCCCTCCATTGAGAAGCTTCCCCAGCCTGAACGCTCTTACGTCTCCAGGGGATGAGGAATCTGTAAGGGGGTCCCAGTTGTCACCATGTGGAGCAGTCAGGACAGCAAAACCAGATTACTGTTATAAACACTCAGCCACATCGTCTTTAACAGAACATGACACACCACACATGAGACAAGACAGGAACCAGTTAATCAAATGATTCTATGTCTGACAAAGATACCTTCATTTGCACCAGCAAAAGTTTACTGTTACAAATAAAAAAGGGGCATAATAAAAACCTTTTTTAGTTTTCCAACATAAAACTTGGAAATCTGAAAATCGGTTAATGCAGAAATTTGTGAAAAAGTGTAATAATAACAGATCTATAGAGAAGCAAAGGCAAACTCAATTTTTTGGTAAACAAGGTGTACAAATATAAGCTCTACCTGACTGTAGAGTACCAGGAGTTTTTATACAACAAAACAGTTAGAGGATTAATGAACATGTGAGAGGTTGCAGGAAAACAAAAAGCAATGAAGAATTCTGCTTTTCAGTCAGTGTTGCCAACTCTTGGAACTCATCTAATTAGTAGTCATATAATAAATATTCTTTTTTTCTTAAATCATCAATTTCTGGGAATATGTTTTTGTGTAAGAACCCCTTCCCTTCCATCTTTCCTACATTTCTGGTTTTATAGTTGCAGAGAAAAATCCCAATATGAGACCACACTTTACCCAAAAGTTTAGAAGAAGAAAAATAAAACTAATGGCTGTGTATGTTTCGGGGGGGTTTTTGTTTGCTTGGTTGGGGTTTTTTTGAACTTTTTTTCAATTTAAGGAATTGCTGACTGATTCATTACTGCAGAATGCTTGATATTGACAGTATAATTAAATATTGCTTGTAATGAATGCCTGCTGAACAGGTAGCTATGCAAACAAACCTATTAAGTAATCCACAATCTATTAACTAAAATTTTAGATGTCTTTTCTTGGAAAGATTAATATATAGCTTTTTAATGGTAGAATGTAAATGCTGATCAGGTTGATTTTATTATCACACAGGTTTTAACGGGGCAAAATTTATTGATGTAAATGGAGTTACAAGGATGGATTTAGCAGTTTTTTTCACAGCAAAAGGCAACTAACTACTCATAAAGACTCAACTTCCTTATTTTATTTATATTAATTTTAATCTATTAACTTACAAAACACATCCTGTCCACTACATACAATTGTTCACATTAAAATAATTATAATATATGAGACGACTCCTAGTATATTAAATAAATTCTTCACAAACTGCGTAAGTTTTACTTATTTTGTAAAAAAGAGTTATGGTTGTTAATATTTATATAAAGAGCTTATTATTCATTAACATCTTGTTGAATAAATTCTGGACATCAGCATTGACAGCAGTGGTATCATGTTATTCATATGACCAGTTACACTGGGTGAATAATGAATGCGAAACAGTCATAACAAGCAATTTGCTGACAATCCTTAGGCTGAAAATAACTGATTAAAGCTATTTTGGGAAAACTGATCTGTAACAAGGATAGTCAGAGAAATCCGGATGAGTTTGTGATTGATTCAGGAATGAAACATACCTACCATTCATAAAAATTCTTGGGGTTTTTTTGAGAGCTTGACCATTAGCCTTTTAAGATGTTTCAGGCTCATTTGTGATAAGCAGAAATTGCATTTCCCAGTGTCTTGCTTGATTTCTTGATTGGTTTTCCACTCTTCCCCAAATCATCTGTAAAAAACAAACAAAAAAAACCCCAACCCCCCCCCCAAACACCCCCCCCCAAAAAAAAACCCAAACCCCAAACAAACAACAACAAAAACAAGGAGCATAAAAACTGGACTTAAGCCCATCATTTGGCAGTTAAAATATATATTTTATCCAGATACTGTGTCATTATTATTTGGACAGTATTACACAAAATCATACTTGTTTATTTTTACACAAAGAGAGCCCTACAGGGAGCGCTGCCAGGCAAGAGGGTAGAGGAAAAGGAGGAGGTGGGAAATGCTATTGGTTGCTGTGGAAACCAGTAACATTAGCATGATGCTTTGAAAAAAACACTGAAGGACAGAACTTTAAATATATTCAAATTTATCTTTAGATGTCCACTGTTGCAGTGATATGTCTATGAAAAGATCCATGTAAAATGTTGATAATCCCGAAGAGATGCAAGAAGATGTTTCCACAGCATCATCAGCTTCACACATCCACCCCACCCTCCCCCAATATTTTGAAAATTGAGGGGTTTTTTTCTTGTGTTTTTGAGATCTTTGGGGTTTCTAATTTATATGGAAATAAAAAAATGTCTTTCAAACAAGGAAGGCTGAGAAAATGAATACCAAGTGTAAGAAAATGATGAGCTGTCCGTAACAGCTGGAAGTTTCCCATATCCAGAGTATCCAGAATACACAGGTTTGTTTTCTTAATGAGTTCAGTATAGTCTAGATTCAATACTGCAATTTTTTACAAGACTAGTCCAGTTTAGACCCTTTTAGACTAAAAGGGCTTTGTATGAGCCAAATCATTTGCAGGACAAAACCTTAAGTATAATCAATCATTTCTCTGTCAGTTTCTTTAAGATTCAGAATATTAAAGAAGCACTTAAATAAGGAACAACTATCATATAGAATTAAATGCATTAACATCTTGGACATATTCAATTATGAAAAGTAGCTTGAGGTAATAAGACATTCACTTTTGATTTAATTTTGATGAAAGAAAGTGTGTAGTCTGGATTATATGAAATACAAGTTAATAACTGACCCACAAATTTTAATTCAACCTGAGTTGTTCAACTGATTTACAGTATGAACATTTCAGTCTGCATTTGTTTCATTCTTTTTTACGTTGTACACTATGAAATACATAAAAGTATATTAAAAAGTTAACAAATAATATTTCTTCACACAAACAAATATTTGTAAAGATGATATTGGGAGCACACCAGAATTTTGTAGTCATTATAAAGTAAAACATTTTTTCCCCAAAGAAATGGAAGTTCCCTTAAATGTTGTCATATATCTGAAAAAAAAAAAAAAATATATACTTTGTATTTTATAAGATACTTCATTTTCTTCATTTTAGTGTCTGATCTTTTTTTCTGTATTTCCAGGTTTACAAGTAAACATACATAGATTATCTGCTGAGATAGAGTTAAACACCAATTATAGCATGGTGCAGTTTGTTTTCCATTCTTTAATACACATTATGGAATTTGCATTGCAATATCAAAGGTTCTTGAACGCATTTTATGTTTTCTTTGAGGCAGGCCTCACAAGAGAGTGTGGCTTGCCGTGATAAGCTAACTCTGCTGGAGCACATCAATCCCGTACAGTAAAACCAATGAAAGGTTTAAACATGTAAGTCAGAGAGATGAAATGCAAGCCATCTAGTACTAAGCATGTCAAATAATTTCCAAGAACACTGCCCCTTGTTTTACTTGAGTATATTAAGGAAGGACATTTTTCCTTCCTGCTAAAGAGTATTTGATTTAAACACCTTGACATAGCCCTTAGTGCTGTGTAGGATGGAAGATTTTGCCTTGTGGATATAAACAGATAAATATAATTTTATAGTCAAAATTTGAAAATACTATCATTCATTCATACTTCTGGAATATAATTTTAAAAGAATGAAATACTAAGACTGAAGCAAAAGTTAGGATAAAGTAAAAATGTTGCCATCCTCACCTTGGTGTTACATTTTTAATTGTTCTCTTTCATGTGTACACAGATTGCTGGAGGAAGGTGCTGCAGTCAAAAGTGCGCCATGAAGATATGACAGATATTTTAATATTAGTACATTTATGAGAGATCTGTCACATTTTAAGGGAAAGACTGTCTTAATGTACCACCGCCTCTCCTGTTTTCGGTCACTTTGATAGCCGCCTGTCCAGCACTGCAATGAGAATCACAGTGAGGAAATCCATTGCCATGTGCCAATCTGCTTCTACTGGCTCTTACAGAAAGGAATAAAATAGACCAGTTTTGGTCTGTGTTCTGGTATATTTTCATGTCTCTTTTTAGCCTTGTTATAATTACAGTTTGTAACCTAATGGAAGGTGCCAAATTTTAGCGTTCTTCCAGTATACAATTTAGCCTTTCTTTCACTGTTATATGATTTTCAGAGGATTCTAGAAAATATTCTGGTTTATAGACATATCCTTTGCATTAAAAAAAAGTAATTAAAAAATGTTATATTCTTGATCATGAGCTACTGGATGATCATTATACCTAAAAATATGCTAGGAGACCTTTTCTTGTTCTCTGTCTCATAAGAATACTTTGTCAAAAAAACTTCTAGCTCTTTTATTGCCTTCTATATTCACAGCTCTTGCCTTTTTGCCCCATGAAAATTTTGGGGAAAACAATTACAAAGCATGCCATCTCCATTGCCCAATTTTTCATTAGCTACATTCCAGGTGAAATGCATCAGTTTCTTTTACCCTTAATGTGTTCACTGCTCCAACTTGAATCAGTTTAGCTAAGTAATCCTACACAGTATTTTGTAGGATTAGTAGGATTGTGTGGGATGGTTTTGTCTTTAGCCAACATAACCGTATCTCTGTCACCCAGTAAAAAACACAGAGGTACACCTCCATGTCTTAGACTTGATTCCTGCTGTCTGCCATTCCATTAAGAGGTTTTGGATGAAGTCTACTTACAGGAGTAAGTAGCACTAGTATTTTGGTCACCCTATCTCTGAAGTGGGTTTTTTTGACATCACTACCTACAAATTTCCACCTGAACCCACTTGGGAAACATCTGTCATCTGACATCTTAAAATACTTTGCAGATGGACATCCTCTAATTTCAATAGCAACCATTTCTTCAAATACTGCACATAGTATTAAAATAAGGCATCTGAGGTCAAGAATCAAACCTTGCTTTCAAATTGCGTTGTATCCTGAGTTGTGTTGTATCTTTTTACCAACAGATTCTGAAGTTCCCTTCTTAAAATATTTCACTGACTTTTCATATAGAATTGTCTCCTGACTTTCTGCTGGATGTAGGCCAAGTCTGCATGGACAATTTCAAATTTGGCACAACAGATTCTGCTTCAGTTAAGCTATGCCCCGGATAACTGGCAAGGCGTTTTTTTAGTGTTGGTTTTTTTTTTTTCAAACACTTCACAAGTAGTCTACTTGTATAGTTTACTCCATTTGTTTTGTAAGGGTTTTATAAGTGGTTTTGTAATTGTAAGTCTTACGATCTACATGAGGACATTGTTAGTAAAAGGCTGGCATCTTTGCCTGAAAACACTGATAGGTACTGCACAGCTCTTACCTGATTACTCATTCAGAAAAAAGGTATAGCTCAGAATGTCTGGAATGGCCATGGATTCCAGCTTCATCTACATGACTCGTAACTGTTTTTTTTCAGGTAAACATCTTTTTGTTTTCTGGTAGCTGCTGCTGTCAGTGGAAATATTTGCTAATACTAACCAAAAGGATTACTGGAACAATGCAAGTAGTGGTTCAACGGCACACTGCTTATAAGAATAGTGATCAGAGCCAACAACATAATATAAAAGCAAACATAATGAATGCTAATTTAATACTAGTGATTTTTATAACATAAGCATAATATGAAGATTCAAATTCCTGTAGTGGAACATTCAAGTGCCATCTGCACTGATCAGTGTCTCTAAAAAAAGAATTGGAGTGCAAGGTAGATTCAGACTGTTTTAAGTAACTAACTGAGGAACTGCAGTGCCTAAAACTTAGATGCCTTCTATATCCAGAGAAGTCCAGATAGTCTTCCATCAAGGTGATACTCAACATGGAGAAAGGAATACCTGGAACCCCAATCTCTATGTATTTTTTACAGTAGAGGACTCATCTAGCTATGTAGCTACTTATGTTATCTTTAATACAATAGTTGTGTAGAGCAAAATGCATAAAGATAACAGAAGTAAAGATTAGAACTCTATCTGCCCCTTTCAAGGTGAGAGCAAAAAAATTACAATTAATCGTCATTTTGCCTGATTTCCTTCTCTTGCAATAATTTTTTTATTGCTGGCTACACAATTGCCTAGACTGATATCCTATCCTGGACTGATATATAAGGAAAAAAATAGAAATGAGCACAGAATATTATGAACAATGAGTATCTGAGGCAGGTGGTGCTTATCTCCTATCTGCCGCCCCCCCCCCCCCCCTTCCCCCCAATTTTTGGTAAAATACTTATGATCAGTTTACATGTCCCTTAAGTCACTTTTCTTTTGCTGATACAGGACAAACATTTATCCTTCTACTAACACTTTTTTACTTTAGCACCAGCTTTCAGTCTCTGGAAAGCATTATTTTCATAGTGTGACCACTGTATACCTTCAATTTCACTGAAGTATTTGTATTTTCAGTATAACATTCTGTATAAAAGAACAAACCAGAAAGCTTTGAATTATTTTAAATAAAAGACAAAGTGATAGAAAATAGACAATGAGAATGTTACTAGTGAGAACAAATATAAGGAAATTTTAATGTAATGAAAGTCAACTTACTGACAAAATTGAAATTTGATTGCTTTGCACGATATTTCCCAACATGTGGCATAATAAAGTTTAGGAAATAGAATATATGTTAATCCACACTGTTCTGTACCAGGGAAAAAAAAAAAAGTAACTATATTCAGTGATATATTGATTTTGTGTTTTTAAAGTATAAATCTGATCTAATTTCAAGAAAACAACAAATTTTCATCCATTTTGTTGTTTGTACCCCCCAGTGCCCACACTGTACTTAGTATCAAGCTTGTGAATTATCTTCCAACATGCATTTCCATCCTTTAATTTCAGCTCACTGAAGATTTATTTTCTGGGAGAAAGCAACAAAAAGTTTCCATTTTTCTCCTGAGCTTTATAATGTCTGCCTTTTCATTGCAGCACAGTCAGCAGGGCATCCAGGTTAATCTGGAACTACTCTATGGCTTATCCTCTCCTCAGAGGAAAGTGGCTACTCTGGAACAGCGTCTGATTTTTATTCATGAACTCTAGATTGAATAAAATCTTTTTCTTTATTTTATTTTTAAAGACCTAGACACATAGTGACCTAATTTTCTTCAAGATGAATCCTTAAATAGCACTTGAGATATAAATACTTCCAAATCTCACAATACAGCTTAGATAATTTCTAGATTGTGTTTCTAACTGCCAATATAGAAGCTTTAAAAAAGAAATTTTAAAAATCTATGCATAATTAGGCTTACATTATAGATTAAAAGGAAAAACCTGATATTTTAGGTAATTGACATCCAGTCCAAAGGAGCAAAAAGATATAGTGTAAAGTGAAATTAAATAGCCTGTTTTCTTTCCAAGAGAGATTGTTCAGAATAAATATCTAAAGAATATATTTGTATCTGCTGTCCCCAGAGTTGTCTAGCAAAAGAAGACACTTTCATTTTAAGGCCAGGATCCTGTAGGAAATTGGCTACCATTGACTGGTCAAATCTGTTTGAATATCCATTTAATTGAGCCATGAAAAATAAATGTGATTATGATTGAGATATACCTAAGTCTTTGCAAGTTTTCTCTACAGAAGTAAAGTCTATAGCCACTTGACACTACTTCTCAAAGTGCATCTCACACATTGCATAATGAGCTGGCTTTTATTTTGTTTTTCCCTTTGCTCTGAAAAGGTCAATAAACACTTTTTTTTTTGAATCTTCTATCTTTAATGTAAAAGAAACTAGAAAATGATCAAGGAAAAATTCATATGGTCAGGGAAAACTGAGAGGGATGGAAGTGGCAGGATGTTTTCTTTAATTATTCCTTGGTGCACAAAGAAAATCAGTGTCACCTACAAAATCAAAAAATAGAAAGTAGAAGTATATCTTTTTTTCTGATAGTCTACTGTTTAAGTCACTCATTTTGTGTATCATAGTACTGAGTTTGAATTCCCATTTATATCTTAGCTGCAAAAATTCTTGAAGTAGCATAAACCATCTCCTTTTTGAGTATCATACCCCAGGAGTAAACATTGCATAAAAATTTATTGGAAAAAAAACCCAAACCACCTGGATGTGTCTGTTTAGAAACTGAATGCTTTTTTAACCAACTGAAAGCTAGTTCTTATATATGCACTTTTCCCTTCTCTTCTGATTAATTTTTGGGTTTGGGTTTTTTTTTTTTGTTTTTTTTTTTACAAAACAGCTTCAGAAGGGGAGATCAAAAGCGACTCCATAGTAATACTGTCATTTAAAAAATATTAAACTACAGTATCTTTTAATACTGGGAAGAGAGAACTCTGGGATCAAATACCTGATTCAAATGAAGCCCACATGATTTGAAATTAGTCAAGTACCCTAAGTGGAGACCTATGAAAAGGGTTTCTACAAACAACATCCATTTAGCACTTTATTGTAAATAGCCCAACAACTTTGTCTTTATGCAGTGTAAATTCAGGAGGAGTAGGGAGAGGAGAGAAGAATAGTTTATGTAAACACTTTTTGTATTATTATTTTCTCAATTTTTGTATTATTACTTTCCCAGTTGACCAGTAACTGAGAAAAGCAATTATTCACACAAACCTATCCAGGGAGCCCAAAGCAGACAGCAGTGTCTGGTCAGGAAAGAAATCTGTTTCTAGAAAAGAAATTCCATTTACTAGTTAAGCCTCAGAATTGTCAGGGAACAGCTCAATTGAATAAGTTATGGATTGAGCTAAGGGATAACTCATGAAGTGAAAGATATACAGGGTATAACACAGATAATCTGTTTCTGTCTGGTTTTCTGTTGTGGTTCTAATGTTGTGGTACTAATAAAACCAGAGTCAACTGTATGAGGTAACAACAGTGAAAAACCTGCATACATAAAAGCCAGCTCAGGCCTGCAGAACATGGATGATACTTATTTGTTCTCAAATCCAGATATCCAGGTGAAAATAACAGATTTTTTTTTTCTTTTCATCTTGATTTTGTGAAAATAAAAAGTGGTAAACAGAAAAAAACCAAGCTTTTCTCAGTAGAGATACTGAAACATAATTTTTGATCTCTATGTGATTTAAGGAATTTTAAACAGGAATTTTAAATCTAGATCTACAGGATTTACACTCCAAAGCTTTCATGACACATTGTACATTAGCAGAGTAACCTGATAATAACCCTGGACTAATGTGTGTTTGAAATTAATCATAGCTACACTTCATTCAAGCAACTACAACATCATGAAACTATAATATGTTAATGAACATACTTTCATATACTATGAAAGTCCAATGAATATAATTTGTTTAAAAATATTCAGATTTAGTACAAGATCTTTAATTTGTGATTGTGTTAAATATCTATGTATTGCCTTTATACCTGCTCTGTTAAGCTGTGCCAACACATATTCTGTTTACTAGTAATGATAATTTCCCAGTGTAATACAGTTGTTCAAAACCAGATTTCTTCAATAAATACATAATGTCCCAAATTACATTCCCAGCACATTTAATAAAATTGTTTTCCATTTCATTCCATCTGGAGTTTCAAAGGGTTATAGCAGCTCAAGAATATTTGACAGAACTCAGCCAAGCAGGTACCTGATTTTGATACATTAACCTTGGCACTAAGGGTAACTTTACTCACTCTATACATTGAGATACTGTCTTCACACAATGACAGAAAATTACTGTACTTCTAGCTTTAGCAGAGAGGCTATGAATCAGTAGCTGTCACCCCAACTCAATATACAGAGAGGTAACACATATTTATATGACTTATGAACAAAGTAGCACTAAGAGAAAGAAAGAACAGAATCACAGTGTCTTGTTGTGATTAACACATTATTGGTTTAAAATTCATCCATTCTGATTACAAGGTCACAGAAGACTGAAATTTATTAAAACATAATAAGGAGAGACAGTAGTGATATTAAATTTTGAGGGCATTGTTCACACTATTTGAGTAAGCTTATGGAATTTTCCACCCAGCTTGCCATATGATCCAAGTCTAAAATGAAAACTCAAAGTTTTAATTCACTTATGGGCAAAATCAATTAACTCTCCAATTCATATGCGTGTTTTCCTTCCCCATACTTAGTCTGTGTGGATTCTAATAATCTCATAGTGTTTGCTAAAGTAGCTTTAAATTCTCTTTAAATAAATAAAGAGAAAAAATTCTAAATTTCTCATTTAATTTTATTCTCTGAACTAAGGAAGAAAAATGTGGAAAGCCTGAATTGGATTCTTTTCACTGTAGTGAGTTTGAAGACCTCAGTGTCACACACCATTGCACTCTATGCTACCTATAATTTTAAAAATAAGGTAATATTGCACTTTATTAGCTAAATTATGTTTAAGTTTTGTCTTTGGCTTCTTCACAGCTCAATATTTCTTCCTAAAACAATTCTGAGACATCAGACTATTCAGGCAAACAAATCAAGTCAAGTTGAGCTGTTTTGTACAAGGCAGGTAAACCTCATATAGGATTGACATAGATGTCTATTCATGACATTTATTCATAACTCCTTTTTCATGGAACTTGCTGTGAAAGAAAGGATGCCCATCAGAGAAGTACTGTATTTCAACAATTTCTGTCTTTAAAAAGCTTCTTTCTATAGAACTGAAGAAGAATCTTATGATGATGTATTTTACAAGTTTGAACTCTTTCTCCACACTCAATACAAAAGAAATGACAAAAACAATGCTAAAAGATGAGGCTGCTACAGAGAGGCTAGATCCCTGGAGATTGTCTTCTAGGGCATAAGAACATCATAAACTTTCAGACTTCTCATCGATACTGCCCTCATCCATGGAGAAGCAGAAAAGCAGCACAGCGGCCTGAGCTGAGGGTAGGAGAGTACGAGTAGGCATAACGTTCCATGCTGCCTCTCTCCCTCCTTTTAGCTGTTCCCAGAGATGGGGCTTCTTGGTGTCAGGCAACTTGTCAAGAGCTGTCCAAGTGGACAGCCCAAAAGATGAAAAAGCTCCATTTTTGGCTTCTACTACAGATTCTCCTCTCCTCTCCTCTCCTCTCCTCTCCTCTCCTCTCCTCTCCTCTCCTCTCCTCTCCTCTCCTCTCCTCTCCTCTCCTCTCCTCTTCTCTCCTCTCCCCTTCCCTTCTGTCCCCCATTTCCACCAGAAAACAACTCCAAGTTTCTGCTAGCTATAATTCTCCTTAACTCATAATCTTGGGATGTCCACCTGGGGCAAAAATTTTTATTGGATAGGAATATTTGATAGGAATGCTTAGTTAAAAAAACCCTGACTAATCTGAACTTTGCTCTTGCAAGGTTAGATTAAGTTAATCTAAGGCTACCCTGCACTAGAAGCAGATCTCATGATCTACTACTGTATCTGGTGGTTGTACTGCCTTCCCTATGTTGGCATTAGTACACTAATTGAATTTTGTTTGTTTGTTTGGAGGCGAGATTAATTTTCAGACATGTCAAGCTGATAGCAGGAGGAAGCAGAAAAATCATGTTGGAGGTGGGGTGAGAATGATTTTGATGGCCTGAAATTAGCTTTAATTTTGAAACTTTGTCTTCAGAACCACTGTTCTGCTAAGCAGAATTGTTAATGTGGCATTTAATGGTTATTTTTTGTGTATCTATACTTCCTCTTTACTTTATTCAAATTAAGTTTACTGATGTTCATTCTGCATTGATTTCAGGATGTCTGATAATCTCTCTGTTGGTCCGGCATTTTGTGAAAAGACAAATATCTGAGAAATGTCATTACTCTTTTTTACCCATTAAAGCAGCATATCCATAAAGATATTTTGAGATCCCATATGTTCCTTCTATACCTTCCTCAGAGGATTTTCTCCTTTTCCCTTTCATTTCATTAGATTTTCATTATTAACTTTTGATGGACAATAAATGGAACTCTGTTAAAAAGACACTGAAAGAGATATAATTGTCCCTGTGTTGTAAGATGGATATTGATTTGCCATCGAAAGAAATGTATTTACAATTGTTTTCATTATGGAATGTGGGAATACAGAAATTAAACTTCCAACAATTGTAATGAGATATATAGATGTGTAGGAAATAATGACCTATACCTGCAAATGCAACTGGTAAAAATGCCTCTCAATATTGATGTCTACAATTTGGAGCAGAATCCTGCTCAAATAATCTTACTGGTATCAGTGCGACTGTTTTTCTATTAAAGGCCTGTATCTGCAAGGAAAACTGCTAAAACTGTGTTCTAAGGTTGTGTTTACATGCCCGTGTATAGCACAGAACACTTGGGATCCCAATCTCCTTCGTGTCCAGGTAGGATGTCTGATTTAGTGCACCACATCTCTCATCTGGGATATGCATCTGCAGTTATTTTCTGTAGAAAGCAGAGCACGCTCAAGTCTTGCTCTTGAGATAGCTTTGGGTTTCAGCAGTGGTATGTACTCAGACCTTGAGCATTTCTAGGTTTCTTAGTGGAAATGTTGCCTAAGTTGACACCGTTAATAAAGAAATGTGAAAACCGTTCCACGCTCCTAAATTAGAAACAAACAAACAAAACCCCAAAACCATTCCAGATTTCTAGAATGAACAGTAATAAGCTCTACTGTGAGAGGGTTTTTTGGTCAGGGAAAATAAGTAAATGAATAAATTCTGATTGGAATGGTGAGAAAAGCAACCTTTGAGCTATTTTTCTAAGGTAAGTTTGTAAATAAGGAAACCACAGTTGCTGTAAAGTTGGAAAGAATGTTGCATATAGAAGTCCTCCAATTTTCTCTTTCTGGTACTAATTTTTTTGGAGCAATTTAGAAGTGGCATGGAGAATGAAGGTGCCTACAGTGCCAAAGAAAGCTGACTATGGATGTGACAGACTAGAAGTTGATCAGATAGTACATCAGTCCCCATTCGTCTCCATTTTCATTTTTCTGAAAGGACTACTGTGTTCAAATGCCAATATGGAGACATTTCGTATGTCAGCTATTTGCAGATAGTCCTTCCTTACTTAAGAAAGATGGCTTCCAATGCCTATGCTATGATAATACACTGGATGGATGCCCATTCTAATCCTTATGCATATTTCTCACATGATGAATTTTTATTGCAGATTAGGAGTGACAAGAACAGGCTCTCTGCCTTAAAAATGCTCTATATTAATTTACATATATATAACCCAAAGCCTTTCTTTTGTGAAATGGGCCAGTAAGCTACCATTTGAGTCCCTGTGCTATATATACTTATCTCATAACAATATTATCCTGTTTATTATTATTACTGTGTGCTTAAAAAAGCTCTTTTTAAAGGTCCTGGAAAACAGCCAGGGAGTAATATTCTGTTCCTGGGCACCTGGTGCAAAATGTTTTGCATTTACACAGCTTATTGATGCAGACTGACCTGATCCATGCTGTATAATGTATGAAGTGTGGTTCAGTACTACACTACAGGCTTTCTTCACTGCGTGCCCACATGGCTGCAGTACCTTATTCCCACTCCACATACCTTTAACCTGCTCTCTGTAATTTTGTGGATAGTCATTACACACCTTTGTAGGAAATACTGTTGCACTGTATCCACAATGCAGTGAATATACATGCAAGACATTATAGGAAGGAAAAGTAATTTTATTTAAAAGAAAAACTGAAACAAAACTTGCTTCACTCACTCCCACTCTCTTACCACACAAGCACTACAACGTATGTGATGCCCAAGAGGTCCGCCCAGTGGTCAGGGACCAGGGTAAGAGTGTTCAGGCTGTCTGGCCAGCAGTCAACCACCTCATGTCCAGATGTTAGGATGCATCCTTTGCAATGATGTGGAAGACAAGGGAGGACAATTATCAAGTCCTCTTCATGTCTCCTGGGTTAGTGACCACATGCCTTTTTTTACCCTTTCGTAGCTGGCAGTGCATCTATCCTCGTACACATCTGTGAGCCAGCACTGTCCTTGTCTCCAAATCTGGGTGTTTTATGAAACTGCATATAGATGTGCTGGGGTGCTGATGACCTGCTAATCTGGATGCCATTAACACAGGTACTGACAGCCCTATCCCTGCTGCATGTTCCTGCTGGTGCCTCCGCACCAAGACATTCCCATTCATTCTCCATTCACACCAATCTTAGCCTTTCTGATGCAATTCTTTACATCTTTATAGTACCCCATTGATTTTTAATTTCAAGCAGTAGTGCTGAGAGTTATTTAAATCCTTCTGCATCAAAAACCCTTGCCAGGTCTCTGTGTGATTAGGGAACATTACTGGAACTGAAAGATGAATAAATAATATGCCTGAAGGCTCTGAAAGAGTTGAAATTCACTTGTCATGTGTCAAAGATAGTAAGAGGACTGCCTCACAAATCAGCTCACTTCTAGCTGTACCATTGAAGGGACCTGCCTGGTTTTCCCTAGAGTGGCTCCTGTAAGCAACCCAGAAAATATGGCATCTGTATAAGAAATAGAAGGGAAACAGGAAGTGATTCAAAATGACAGTGTAGATGTACCCATAGCCTATATCTAGATTTACCTGCTGATGTGTGTTACAGGACAATTTGGATCTCTGGTCCTTTAAGTCAAAAACCTCTTGGACCATGTTCTATTCCTTCTCTGGATATTGTATCTCTGTGGAAAAAAAGGAAAAGTGTTTACAAAAAGAGAAGATGTATGAAGGAGAGGCTTCAGTACTAGCCATAATATAATCTAATTATGTAGTTATGGCCAGGACTCATACGTACATCTGAAACTGGCAAAAGAGAGATACCATGAAATTTCATGGTCATACACATTGAAAAGATAGATAGATAGACAGACAGATAACATAAATGTTACCCCATACAGTGTACAGCTAGCTTCAGCAAAGCAAAGAAAAAAACACAAAAAACCCCACCCAAAACCAAACAAATGAAAGAAACCAAACAAACAAACCACACCCACCCCCTTCCTTTAATATTAGAGACATATGATTACTTACAAGTTTGGATTATTCAATTTTATTACAGAACTAGTTCATATCCTCCATAAGATTGAACCTAACAAAAAATGACCATGTCAGAGTGAGCTTATTTTCAAATGTCATTGTTGAACAAAGGATAGAGATTTAGGTTCAGTGTGCTTGTGATATTTTATGTCCTTTCCTCAGCTCGTAGTTTGTCATCAGTGCTGTAATCACAAAATTCCCAAGAAAATAACTTTCTGGTTTAGAAATTGAACACCAGTGTTACCTACTTTGAAACAGAAAAGGGTAACTTCAGGGATTATGAGAGATGATCAGTAGATAAGAATTATGAAGATAAAACAATGAGGAAAGAGTTTGCCTTTTAATTTGATACTCCAGATAGATGAGGTAGCTGAGGTAAAATCTAGAATCACTTCTCACTTTGTAAGGAAAAAAGATCTTTGGCTTTTAGTCACATTCATTCTTAATAAATCCGGGAAATGTACTATGTGCAAGATTGATTTGAATAAACATCGTTATCTACAATGCTGACATCTGCATCTGAAACAGTGTCTGTAAATAACAGAAACACAGGAAATTGTTGATTGAAATTAATCTGTGTTTCAGTTAAGTAAGTCATATGGATTCCATCCTACTTCTTGTCATAAACCCCAATGGCAGTCCAAAGTAGTTAGGTCAGCTGTAAATGTTAACCTGTGTTTAGGTGTGATGAACACCACCATTTTTCCAGTGCCATGAATTTAATTAAACAAACAAACAAAACCAATCAACCAACCCCCCAAAAAAGCACAAAAAAGCTATGTTAAAGCTGATTTACAAGAAATTGCCCCCCTTCCCAAATTACTAATATTGAGACAGAAAAAAAAAATCTGGTGATTTTGTACTACAAACAGAGCTCATAATGATGAACAAATTGTGGATATACAGTTGCAGCCTAGAATATTCAACATGAGCTTGATTAGAAAAGGATTTTAATTTTTTGTGACAATTTTTTTCAGTTCTAATGACATTTCAGATTTTAAAAAAGCTAAATACATTGTGTTGCATTGGATTTAATTTAAACAAACTTCAGCTGATAAAATTAAATAACTAGTGAAAAGTTACATGCAAAATTTTTATTTCCCCTCATAGATTAGTATATCAGCACAAGGAACAGCTGGTGAGTAACATGAGATGAGTATAGCAAAAAACAAAAAAAGCCACGTGTTTACTGCTATCTCATTCTTGCCCTTCATTACTTGCATATTTTTCATTCAACACAAATCTACACTGAACTCCTTGTTGGTCATGGGACTCATTTTTGTTGCCATGTGCCTACTCATCACCTTAACCTCCCTTCTAAGCAGTCCTGATAATGCGTAAAAAATGCACTATAAATAAATAGTAAGAAGTATACTTAGTCCTTTACCCACTGAAATCAGGAATGAATGTCTCATTAAGTACACCTATAGCAGTAATACAAAGTATTGTCTTAATATTCTCATTGTGCAAAACAAGAGACAAACAGCTTCTATTAAGTCCTAAAAAATTCACTGTCACTGTGTAACAACGTTGCATGACCCAGAATTGAGATTAGTATCGAAATGGGAATACTGCTTGAGAATTTGACATCTGAAGTTGTTTACTCATTTGTAATTTAGGTGCAGGGCAAAGATACTGTTTTTCTAACATCTTAAATTACACTTCAGATACCACTAGCCTCAAGGTAAGAAGTGTAAATATTAGCTGAACTACATACTGAAAGTAAGAGGCTTGATATAGATTCCTTACTTTTCATTTCTTGGGATACTCATCTTTCTTCAGTTCACTTCTTACTGAGAACACATTACATAGGCTTAAAGTATGCTTGTGATTGACTGTATTTTGAAAGTTTAATAAGAGGTGAAGGAGACATTGGCTTTTCCTGACACCAAAAGACTTTCCAAGCAGAGAGCCCTAACAAAAAATTATAGGATTGAGTCATTTCCTACCCTTCCTTTTGCACCTCGATCATTGTGCCAAAAGAAAAGAATGACTCATGGGGACAACAAGAGGGAAATCAATCAAGAAAAGTACTGACCCTGAAACTCAGACCTAAGTAACCCCTGCATGCATGGGAAATGGAAAAGGAATCCTAGAACATGGCTTTTTAGTGGGGTACTGCTTCAACATTTTTAATTAAAAAGCCATCAAATAAAATGTGCAAACAATACCAAAAGCAGGCATAAAACAACTCAGAAGGAAGAATGAAGAATAGCTAAAAATAGTTCATTTTCTGGTTGATTGCTTTAACTGCTATATTATTATATAAAAGATTCAAGATAGTACAGCTTTGCTTTGCCTGTATAATTTAATAGATTTAATCATGGCTATTCTGCTTTATAGCGAGTTCAATTATTACTACATACATTAAGAATGCTCATAGAATGCCTTTCCTCTAAGGCTTTCAGAAGATTCAGATGCAAAAATGTTCAATTTGTGAATGCAACAAGGATTAATGAACATAAGCTTTGACTACTGTGGGCATGGTGGTGACATCTCTGAATTTTCTGGTTGTTGCTTAAGTTTTCTTCACAAAAATGTACGTACCTATGGAGTGAAAGCTACACAGACTTTTGGTGAATTTTTATATTAGAATGATGCTCACCTGTGGAAAATTGAGTGGAATTCTGTGTAATTCTGAGGAAACTTAGGGGACAAAATAATTGTGTAAGTACATAGCCATGCAATTACATAAGTATAAAGCCATCAAGCTGAATGTAACTAATGCATTCATTTATTTTTCTAGTGGCACGTTCCAGGCTGTTTGAACATCATAACCAGCAAACTTTCAGCTATTCATTCTTACCATAAATTGGATTTACTGTAAACCAAAAGGAAATCAATCATTCCTCAGCCCACCAGTTTTTGTACTCTTCCTTTGAGTTCATTTTGCAAAGGACTGTGGAACATTAAGTCTTTTATTTGTATTATGGTTTTCATTACTGAATAACACCACGATCTCTAGCGGACCACATTGTGGAAGTACATGAAACTATTTCTTTCTGCTGATTTCAAGTAGATAAGAAATGCAAGGGCAAAAGCCTGAGGGAATGAACATAGCTTTTAGCTTCTCTGTCACACAGTAAACCATCCAGAACAACTGAGTCAAAATATAATCCTTGGTCTGCTTTCGAAACCTGTGTAGTTAAGCTTAGTCTTCCTTGGGAGCTGCTGTAATATTACAATATAACTTTTAATATGCAGACACTTCAACTCATTTCAGTAAGGCTGATTCCACAGTGGGATTCCATTGACATGCACAATATGAACAGAAATCATTATTTGGGCAGAAAGTTTACAATACTTTTTATGTATAATTTTAAAAGATCTTTTAATAAAAAAGTATTAGGTTGTCTTTATTCCTTAAGAATATCAGTAACACAGAAGTTGTTCAGTGCCAATTAAAAAAAAAAAAAAAAGCCAGCTGTTACCTGTTTTATAAAATAACTCCTGAAACACATGAAGTATGTTTGGAGAGGAGACATTGTTTTATTCTGCGCAGGGTGCAAGGCGGAATATTTCCACAAATCAAGCACACCTACTGTAATTCTCTTCAACATTTACACATGAAAGTTAACATACCACGCCTATCTAATACATAATCATTAGACTGACTAAGCATCCTCTTCTTCCATTGGTCCGTATTTTCTCCGCTTAGATTTAAAGTTACAGTGTGATTTTAATTCACTGTACATGCTCAAAAGGAGTGTGGGGGGGTAGTCCTTTCGTCCCTCAGTTGGGTCGGTGGTTGCAATCTCCCCCTACCATCTTTACCTTTCCCCAAGTTACTGTGACTCCCATTGTTTTCATGGTTGTTGTGGTGTCCCTTTATCTTTATGACCGTCCCTGTAGAAGGATGTTCCTGTTATTAGTCCCTGAAGTGTTACAGCTTTGCATTCTTTGAGGAGTTGCTAGTTAGTGAAATATATGCTTGTTAGTGAAGTATGCAGTGCCAGTACCTTCTTATCTGGCCTGAGCATTACCTATTACCTTGAAGATTCTACAATTCTCATATGCTAGTTTCCACTCCTAACTGTGATCCCTTCTTAGCTACTAGTAACTCCTATACTAGTTCTGTTTTATTCAAAAATATATACATATATATATGGTTTAAGGTAACACAGCCATTGCCACATTTGAGTGCATGTAGATCATTCCACACATAATAGAAGGAAAAGCCCAAATGACAGACAGAACAGAAATTCTACTATGAAATAGGTTGGCAGTTTCCACCTTGACTTTTCCTTAAGCAATATGTGAACATTCATGCATACATACATGCAGGTTGTTCCATTAGAAAAATCTATCCTATGGATAGTTCTGCTAATTAGTGTAAATATATGGAAACAGCTGAAGGAAGAAATGGAGTAGCAGAGGGCTGCCAAAACTATTACACATTTTTGCTTGAGTAAGTATCAAATTGGCTTTCAAAAATTACAGATAAAGTAAAGAAAATGGAGGAAAAGGAGGGGGGAATTCCTCTAACTTAGAAGCTAAGGACGTTAAGGAGAAAATAATTCAGTCTGAGAATGTATATGTATAACCATAGATTATTCAATACAATGTAAAGAGTGATGTTTTATCTTACTTTTTATAAATACATATAATATAATACAATGCAATACAATACAGTACAATAAATGACAATATAATGTATGCAATACAAATAACAATTATATATAAATTTAAATTTATAGATAATTGCTATATATATATATATATAATTAAAAACAATGAATATATTTCTGTTAGGAAAACAATTAGTCCCTGACCCATCTCGGGTGAACAACTTTTACAACTACATCAGGCCACAAGCAGAAATGACTCAAAAGTTCTTACTGAATTTTGGAAGTCTTGAGCCAGCTTGAAAGTGAATAGTTCCTGCAGAGGAGGAATGGGGCCTAAAAATCTATCGTTGCAGAGGTGCCAGCTGAGGATAGGGTTAACAGAAACACTTTGTCTGCCAGCAAAGCTACCTGAAGAACTTTCCATCAGGGCCCCTTCTTTGCATTAGCATACAGCAGTTCCCTTTCATTTGTTTTGATTCAAGGTTTTGTGTAGCCACATTATAAATTGGGTTACTAAAATAATTTGAACTGAATAATTCTATGGAAAATATCTGCAAATCTTATGCAGTTTAATCTTAGCCTTGAATTTCAGAATTTGCAGATGAGGAGAACTAACACAGAAGTGTGAAAAGGGTGACGTACCAATGCCACCTTATGGAGCCGATTTTGAACTAGGAGAAGAAAACACATTACAGCAATGAGAAGTGATAAGTGAAATCCTCAATTTCTGCCTGTATGGTAGTTCCACAATCATTAATATGGACCTGTAAGTATCTAGTATCTACCTGTTAGCATAGCAGTACTGATGTGATCCAGATTAAACAAAAACACACAGTCATGTTTCTATTGATTCAATCAAGCACACAATATTAAGTTTATGTTAAAATGGTGCTTGTATATTGACTTTAAGTTAACTATGGGAAAACAGCGCAAACCCTGCTTAAAACGTAGTGATTCAAGGTTGTGTCCTTATTTTTTAACAAATGTAATAACTGGTGAGTTAATTTATAACAGACACACTTTACATTGTATCAAAAATAGTATTGTTGATCTTGCATGAAAGGTTGATGCATCCCACCTAAATTTAGACAGCTGAAGTGTAACTGTCTGTATCTGAGGTATATGTACGTATGAGTACAACTCAGCTCACCTTGAAGTAGATGTTGGCAATGGGACTGAAGAATTGCAATAGGTGTATACTGATTTCTCCACATTAATTACAAAGATGACACTTGCTCAAATGTAGTTATTTCCACTGTAGTCATTATAGCTAGATGAGATTAATCCAGTCCTAGGAGTGCTAAATCTGATTTAGGCATAAGTAAGGATATGTGGAAGGAGAGTGTCTGCTCCTTTATGGGTATCTGGTCAAAGGAGCCATAAAGACCCAACAAACACCTAATAGGGGAGGTTGTCGTAAGAACAAACCTGGTTGGTGGCACAAACTGGGGTGTGAAAAAGTTTATCTTTTTGGTTGGGAGGACAAGGAAAGAGAGACAAACACACAGAGACATAAAACCTGACCAATTAACATTAACGAACAATAACCAGAAACAAACCTGCTCACACTAATTGATGGGCTATCAAGAAACTGCAGGCAAATGGGACTTTGCAATAGATGAGAATGCAAACCTGGGAGTCCTGCATGTTGGAGGGGGTTGGTGGGACTGTGCCAACTGATGAGGTAATGTGCAGGGGAAGGGGGAGCAGGGAGGAACAGAAAGTGGGGGGGGGAGGGGAGGCAGAAAGGGGTATAAAAGGGGCCAGTAGTGTATAAGCACACTGGTCTGGCTGAGCCCTGCATCTGATCACCACAGTCTGTCCTGTCTTCTTATATCTTCTTATTAAATCTTTTCTTAACTCTCTCTCACCATAATCTCACTCTCTATCCCATGTGTGTGTGTCCGCGCGCCCGTGCGCACTGCAAGGACTCGGTGGCGGCTGCTGGTGAGACCTGTGTGTGTGTGAGTGAAATTTGGGGCCAGCTACTGGAGTCAGGGCTGTGGGTGCCTCTGACCTGTGGTCTCAGCTACTGGAGCCAGTGGGGTCTCAACGTCAGCTATTGGAGCCAGTGAGGGGTTTACCCTCCAGCCACTGGGGCAGGAACAGTGTGTGTCCCCCCAAAAAACAGCTACTGGGGGGACTGGGGTGAGTGAGTGGCTCAGTGCCAGCGGGCGGAGTGGGACCATGGGTCACAGCCTGTATGCCTGGTGCCAACTACTGGGGTATATAAGATTAGATTCTCAGGTCAAAAAAATCTAGTCCGTTGTTGTTTCAAAGAAACATTGCATATAATTTCATCAAAAAACAGATTTCAATTAGCATGCCAGAAGCCAATATCTTTAATACAAATGTTTTCCTAATTCCCTGCTTAAAGTCATGACTAGCTTATAAACTATTTCTTATTTTATCATTATTGTCTTTTTGCTTGAATAGTTTTTTCCTCACCAGCTTTTGCATTCCTCGAATAGAGAAATACAATACAGAGAATATAGAGAGTTCTCTATATATATGTTTCTATCTACAGTGTTTAACTTGCTAGGTTAAGTTGTTTTAGTCTTTAACTATAAACCAGTTTAATTCCTCAAATCTGAAGTGGAATTTCTCTGTACTTTCCAGTTTTGAAGGTATCTTGCCTGAACAGGGATGATCAGAGCTGAAGACAATATTTCTAAGGGAACAAAAATATAAATATTTTCTTGTGTCTAAGAAATTTATGGGACCAAAGGTTGCATCATTCTGTGATCTACTAATATCTATATTTTCCTCCTTCTTCCTTATTTCTGTCTGAGGACCTCCCACCTTGCTATAGAATTTTTTACTGTTGGTTTCCAAGTGTCTGATTTTGTACTGCATTATATTGCTTTTAACTCAGTTGTATTATTGCTGTCCTCTAGCTGACCCTGTTCATACTTCCTTTATATTGGTGCATCCCAGTTTTGTGTCATCAGCATATTTCCAATTCTTTTGTGCACAGGTCGCTAAATAAAATATAAGAAAAATATTAAGCAAAATCAAATAGACAAAAAAGTGTTGTGAAACCCTACTAGTAACATCCTTCCTTACCAGTTGTTTCCTTTTCAGTACAGACTGATTGGTCCAGCTGTTCTTACATTAATCTCCATCTCCTTCATCTTAATTAATAACATCTCCCCCGGCAATATATCAACTGCTCTACTGAAGTCCAGATAAAGTAGTTTAGATAAAGCATTGCCTTTGTCTGAAGAAAAAAAAATAGAAGTTTTCTTAACAAAGAAACATATGAGGTTAATCTGTTTCTTTGATATATCCCTTCTACTTTTTATCTGCTTTCTATTTAATTCTCTGTCTTCAATGTCATTAAGTAACTTTTCTTTCCAAATGTAGCCATTGCACTCACACTTTCCCTCCTATTTTAATCTTTATATAATACAGCTACTATATTTTCTGTTTGTCTATAAAAATGAACCATGTTTGGTTTTGTTGCATTACTGGACATACTGATCCTATGAATTAATGTAGCAATTATCTCAGAATTCTGTAATGAAGAAATATCTGATTTCTCTGACATAAGCAGTTGAGACCACTGAGGTTAACCTCCTCATTGGATGTTTCATTTCCCATCCTCCATCACCACATTTGTATGAGCTATCCTGCATATCACTAGTGCTAAAGGATTTTTTTTTAATTTTTGTTTTTTAAAACTGAATTCAAATATTTTATCATACTTAGAGGAGATTGCACTTGAATCCTCCCTACATAGCAATGGACTAATTATTCATGAATATTTTCTGGTTTGTACTTTTGGGTGGTTTTTTGTGTTTTCTTTGTCCCCACAGCTTTTCTGGAAATTTTCCTGGACAAGGTGGATAGGAGTCCATAGTAACCACCTTGGACTCTCATCACTTTCTGGCTCAGTGTGCTCGAGTAACTTTTACATATTTGAAGGGACTCCAAAAGACACAATTTTAAAAGACAAGCCATTATTTGGTTAGAATCAATAAACTACTAGGTTAAACAATATTGCACTCTGTGTCCAAAGAGTCTTTGCTGGCTGGGCAGCTGTCAGCAACTGGTGGAAGGTTCAGCCTATGTTGCGCCTGCATCAGCCTGACTCTCAGTGTTGCTCAACTGCCATTTCAGGCTTCCTGCTTATCTCTTTATGTCCATGGTTGGGGTTTTTTTGTTTGTTTGTTTGGGTTTTTTTGGGAAGGGGGTGTTTTGTTTTGTTTCTTTTTTTCTGGAATCATTGAGCTGCAGACTGTCCCCATACCAGCAATGTTACTTCTGTCTGCAATTTTATATTTCTTATCTTGCATGGCTCTACTCAGCAGACTTTCTCTATCAAAACTAGGCCTTGGATCACTGACAGCTTGAACCCTGGGAGGAGGGGAAGGTAGTTTTATAGTTTAATTCATTTTATCAGGAAGTAGAAATAGACATCAAGTGAATCAGATGAAGAAATAGACATCAAGTGAATCATACTTTCAGTGTGATTGACTACTTTTTTCCTTCAACTATACATGATGGATAGGGTGATCAGCTAAGAAGCAGATGTCTGCATCAGGGACATCTAAGTCAGGTGAGAAGAAATCTCTTCAAGCTCTCTGCCTTTAACCCTTCAAAGGAAATGACCACAGTACACTTACAAAAGAACCACTTATTCTTCACATGTTCTTGCCATTTTAAAAATAGCTATTTGTGAGTGTTCGCTGTTAACTGTTTATATCATCAGGATTAAATGATAGCTGCAGCCTGTAACACAGAGTTTTAGCAGATCTTCTCTGCCTAAATTTAGGTTTGAGACTAGGTGGACAGTAACTCAAGGGATCCTCAAAGGTCCTAACCACATTCCACTAATCTCTTTCCACTAGGAAAGGTTAGGAGGGCCAGTATAGTAAGCAAAAAACTGTAGGTGTGAATTGGAGTTAAGTGTTAGGCAGAACTGATCCATCTCTGATCTTCACATATGACAGAAGTTCTGCCCAGAAGTCCTGCCTATGAGTCCTGCCAGTCTCATACTGTGATCTACCCATAGGCTTTAAATTTTAGGACAGTATTTTTCAGGTTATTTTGCCAGAAATGAGAGATAAACCAGTAATTCTGGAAGCAAGTCCATTTTCAATTTGAAAATTAAAAGAAGACTGTGATACTAATTTTCTAGCTGAAAATACTGTTCCATTCTTCAGTCTGCAGAATCAGTGAAATATTTAGAATGTGATGTGCTAGAATCAATATAAAAATACAGTAATACAGTGATAATTCGTTGATATAAATGAAAATTGAAAACATAATTTGAGAAAGTTCAAAGATTTATCACTGCAAGTATTTTTTTCCCCTCTAAGTACCAGATCTTTAGTCACTATCAACTGGCTGTAATCTTCTGGAACTTCAGTCAAGATTATACTTCACCTCTAGACACACATAGGTCCAGACTGTAGATGGTTTTGTGTCGTCAGGCTAAAACAGGTAAACAGACAGATTTTTTATAGCATTGCAAAAATCTTTGTGTGATGGGAAAATAAAGGACAAAAGCTTAAAACTGAAAACTCTATTAAAGCACCATTAAAGTTATTGAGAGCTTCACCACTGATTTCAGTGGCTCTAAGATGTTGTTAAAAGAAAACTGCAAACTAATATCACTAGGTTTATCATCTTAATCAAAATTTCAGGAGAAAAGCTGAGTTTATAAGCATAAGAAGAATTTGCAATTATTAAGCTGGAATGTATCCAGGGGCTTCTCAGTTAAGGACAATCTGCACTTTTTTGTTTTTTGGGGGTTTTTTTTTGTTTTTTTTTCTTTACAAGTACGAAAATCAGTAGTAATACAAAAAAAATAATATGAGGCAGCATAATTGTTACTTGCCTGAAAAGTATCCCAAGGTTACAGATACGTGCTATTCAAAACCTTGAAAAAAGTTTCAACAAAAAATATCAAGTTAATACCAGTACTACTTTTTTATGGAATTTTGGAGAACATTTGTTTGTTGTTTTGAAGGCTTGGAGTGGAGACTGACATTTTTCTGAAAACTTGAAGATTATGCTACAATAGAAATAAAAGAACATGAAAATAATGATTAGCTATTCAATTTGGCCAGTGTGCTATCATTATTCAAGCTGCATGAACCATAATAATAAAACAGTGCTGCTGATGAAAAGTGAGTTACCAGGTTCTCATACAGCATAACATCCTCAGCACTCTGCTTTATGTTGCTTTCTGACTCTTGACTGGCACACAGATGTATATACCCATGATTATGGGCATGTGCTGACATCTAAGCCACAAGGATAACAGTCTCAGAATGT
Organism: Mycteria americana; assembly: GCF_035582795.1. Classification (NCBI taxonomy): domain Eukaryota; kingdom Metazoa; phylum Chordata; class Aves; order Ciconiiformes; family Ciconiidae; genus Mycteria; species Mycteria americana. Next base: position 168,835,016 of record NC_134365.1, on the reverse strand, counting down.
GTGAAACGCCCTAATATATTACATGAGCATAGCTCCTGAAGGAGCTGGTTGAAATAACTCCTCTCATATCTTATTCCTATGACTCTCAACAGGAAATACAATATTGATTTACTGAATGTCTAAATAGTCCGTAGTGTCATAATTGATTAGATTTACCTCATGACATTTGTCATATGAAAATCATATTATATTATCCATCATATTACACACAATTATCCATCATTAGTGAATTCAGTGGTCATTTTTTCCCCAAATTCAAGGACTTCTGGATTTCCACATATATGTATATGTGTATATAAAAATATGTATGCATAGCTGTGAAACTTTATACATATGTATATACAGTTTCTCTGTCTTTCTTTGTGTGTATGTTTACGCAGGAACATGCAAATTCCTCCTCTAGAAATATCAGTGAAAGGACAAGTAAGCTTGTATTAAATAGTTAAATAAACTCTGCTAGGTTTCAATGAACACAATAGAAAAAAGAAAAAAAAAAGAGTTAATAGCTTGACCAGCTCATCTCCCTGTAGGCCTGTTCTCTACAGAGCATTTTGTAGTGACTTAAACACTTAGCTCAAAGGGACTCCTTCTTATCCTAACTTAATGGACCTAAAAGTCATTATAATAGCACTTGGTCTGAAACCATTATTGCACAATCTGTTTCATACTGTGGGCCAGAAGGGAAATAATACAACACAGAGGCAAAATATAGTTATCATCTACATTTACAATAATGGAACCAATATATAGGGTATTAGATCATTCCAAAATTTTCTGTGGAAGAAAGCTGGCTTTACTTTCCTTTGAGGAGACTTATCAAACAATTTATTATCAATATGAAAGGACAAAAATATGCAGTGTCATTGGTGTTTTCAGCAAAAAAGATCCTAATAACAAAGTTCTACACTGAGTGTTCTTTATTGGGAAGGAATATTTGGATTTTGCTCAAAAACATGTAAGTACTCAACATTCATTTCTGCATTAATATAAACACTGACAATTTCTTAGAATATTTCTTCTAGTTCTTGTGTGTATTTTAATAATTTGTTATTGTCTCTATGATTGTAAATACTCAAACCCCTGCTGTAAATTATATCAGCTCAGGATCTGGAAATTATAATTCAAATATAGTGTTACTTTGAGCAAAGACTTTGCAGAACAAAGAAATTGTTTGAATTTAATTCCTTTATATTTCCATAAAGAAACCATCTAGAAGCCCTCAAACCTTTAACCTAAGGTTAAAGAGGTTGGTTCCATTCTCCAGTCCCTATAATAAAATTACTTGATATAAGGGATGTCAGACCATATTTTGCTTAAGGTGATGCTGATTTCCCTGCCTGTTGATGACATACATTAAAAATAAAATCTTTTTTTTTTTAATAAGTATTTGTTTTGTAGAGTGACAAGTGTAAAAATAACGGAATATCTTTTATTGTCTAAAATACTCTGAACAAGCACAAGAAATAAATCTGTTAAATAAGGTGTCATTTCTACATTTTCACTTCTTAGACTGGAATCATTCTCTAAATAGAAATAAGTGTTAGAAGAAAGAGAAGGAAAATAAAACCAACAGCAGTACAGAACAACTGTTTTGAACGTAGATATATTTTCATTTTAACTGATTTTTAGTTACTGTTTCTAAAAAAAATATTAACATTAAAAAAAAGCAGCTTGCAAACACTGTATGTTAATGTTTTCCAAAATCCATTACCATTAACATGGACTTCAGCTAGGTTTGGAAATTTTAGCTGCTCTGGGCAAATAATATTTTTTATATGTTAGTGAAATATCTCAAGGTTGTGGTTTTGGTTTGGGCTGGTTTTTTTTTCTTCCCGTTTCTCGCATTATCATAAATCATTAGAACGTAGATTTCTCTTCTTATTCTGACACATTTTCCTGACAGTCTTGGTAGTCAACGTCTAATGAAATACCAATATTCTTATTTAACTTCTATTAAGTGCCTATTTATTGTATCCAAAGTTCAGACAGACATCTATAATAATACAAAAAGAACAAATTACCAAAGTCTGCCTCTTAGAATTTTTCTACCCTCTCCAGCTTCATCAGACCACCAGCAGTGGTTATAGGAGATAGAAAGACAGATAGATAAATAGATAGATAAACAGATAGGCAGATTGATTGATAGATCAATAGATAGAGACATACATATTATAGTACTTGCATTGATAAATGCATAATATTATTTCTGACCATGAAAATTACATTTTCAGGTAAGCCATTGATCCAAAAGGAAGCAGCAGATTTCAATAAATTAGAATTATAGAAAACAGCTGGGCTGCATTCTACCTATTGCTCCACCAATACTGTGGGTTAATAAAAACAATTAATGTGCTTATGCTACTCTTTCTGTAAATTTTTACCTGGTATTTCTTTGACCTATGAGGATTATCATGTATGAAATATCTACCAAAATGTCTGATTTTCTTTAGTCATTGCATATTTTTGCATTTTCTATTCATAAGAGTAGAAACAAATATTTGGATATTGTTACTTGAAGACCAGCTGACATTTCAGCTTTACTTTTATGAGTAATAAATGTGAGCTATAGGTAATGAAGCAGGAAGTCTTGAAAAGGCTATAGGTCAAAATAAAAATCTCCTTGAAAGACAAGTAGTATTAAAAATGGTTGTCTCCTGCCTGTTGGAATTTGCAATTAAAAGACCTTCCAACTAAAACAGTATGGCAGTCTCAGGAACATTATTGTGTTTCAGAAAAAATTTACCAGACTAAATACAAAAGAAAGGCCTATAACAGAGTGTGAACAGACCATTTCAGGTTTTAGTGCATCATATGATTTAGTACAACGTACAGTATTCCAAGCAACGTGGTCATTCACCAGCACAATTCTTAAAAGAACCCAAACCCCATCTTTTCAGAAACTATTAATGTAAAATTTTCATTATTCTATTCAGACCAAATATTTTCTATTTGGATTCCATGGAAGTTTAGCATCATTATTCTAGATCTAGGTGATGGGGGTTGTCATAAAGAAAAAAAAAAGTTAACTTGAAAAACAAAATTCCAAAAGAAAAAAGTAGATAAATAAATTATAACTATTGCCAGAAAAATACTGTTTACTTCATTTTATTTTGTTTAAACAGTAGAAGATATAAAGCTTTTCTTTGACAATGATAGGTCTGCAAGCCTAGAATGCTGTTTTTTAACTGTAGTCAGTCTTTATTTCATTATTTTTAATATTTATAATTAGCAAATTTGTTATGTTTTGTGATTATTCTATTTCAGTACAAAACATCAACTTCACTGTGGAATAGAATATAAAAATGAGAGGAAGGCCAAGATTTTTATGTGAATAATATATATATGAATAACTGAATATAACAAGCAAAAGTTTTCACCACTGACAGTCATGGCAGGGCTTTATTTACATTTATAGTGAAAAAATGATGCTTATAGTCAAGAAAACATTTTACACCTCCTTTTGAAGAAAAAACATTCCTCAAGCCCAATTCATCTTCAAAGATTTTGATTGTCCTTTTTCTAATTTCAGAGTGAGTGCTCCAAAAATAGGTATGAACCCAAGCTTATGTACTCTACACTTTGATTAATATTGGACACCTAGATAGCAAAAAATACCAAATGTACAAGGTCAGGGAAGTAGCCAACCCCTTTCAGCAAAGGTAAGACTTGCAAGTCAGCTACAAGCTGTGGTATTTCATGTGTCTTGAAATAATATGATTTTTTCTTATCTTTTCTTTTAGTACTAATACTAAATAGCACTGACACGTAGGTTAATACGTGATCTAATACATTTGCATAGTCTACTTGACTGTCATTAAGGGATTGCATTACCCATTCTGATTAGCAAACAGAATGTCTAAGCTATCAATTTTTTAAAAATCTATCTTCTCACTAAGTAGCTTGTTAATATCAGTTAAGTAACTTATATTACTTCAGGATATATGTAGATACATACAGAGTTTACATTACTTAGTGAGCCAAAATAATATTCTAAATTAATGGTGAGAATATCCTTTACTAAATTCTACTGCTTAAAAGCTAGTTGTCTAGTCTAAGTTAGTGGTCAAGTCTCCTCATATAGTGCAGAATAAGAGTAAAATAACTATATCTAAGAGGCAACAGAGCCTACCTTTCTTAGACATTTATTTTAGCAGTAGATAAAGTTATATTAGACAAGTCACATGCTAGGTGCTTAATTTTCAGATGTCCATTCTCTGGTAATGAAAAAAAAGCTTCCTTCTGAAAGTGAAAATTTTGCAATTTAGTTGGAAAAAAAATGAATAAACTTAAGAGGTGAACATAAGCAAATCTCAGGAGTGAAAGACGGAAATGGTGTGGTTTTGTATTTGAAACAGAATAGCATGAAAGCATGAAGGAAAGGAGAAATTAATAGTAGATACAATAATTTCACTAACTGTGTAACTGCATTTATATGTACTGTAAACAGTGACACTGATTAAAGAAAAAAAAATATTATTGAATACTGCTGATTTTACCAATATAAAATTTTCTGCTAAAAAAAGAATTTGACAAGAATAACTACTGTACCTTAAGATATGAAGGCATTCACCCATAATAACCTCTATTTCCGTTTGTTGGACCTATACATCTTACTCCTAACTCAGTTTCATGACATGCTAAAATTTTTTACTATCCAGTTCTAAGCAGAGATTATACTTAGAACTTTAATTACTAGTGTGGTGGAACTTCAACATAAACAGAATCTATTGAATCAATTTTTAAGAAATAATTAATAACTTGTGCTATTAAAAGCAGGGGAGAATATGAAACACAAACAGTGAAGAAATAATGTCATGTACATTCTTATATGCCTAAAAGAAAAATACATCAAGACAATGTTAGTTAGATTCTGCTCAGTTGGGCAGAACCTTTTATAAGCTCTTCTGTACTCACAAATTTATATTTTTAATCCATTTTAAATTAAATTTTCTGGTATTATCACATATTAAATTATTACAGAAGCACAGGATGGTTTGGGTTGGAAGGGACCTTTCAAAATCATCTAGTTCCAACACCCCTGCCATGGTGTCGTGGTTTAGCCCCAGCCGGCAACTAAGCACCACGCAGCCACTTGCTCACTCCCCCCCGGTGGGATGGGGGAGAGAATCGGAAGAGCAAAAGCAAGAAAACTCGAGGGTTGAGATAAAAACAGTTTAATAGGTAAAGCAAAAGCCACGCACACAAACAAAGCAAAGCAAGGAATTCATTCACTACTTCCCATGGGCAGGCAGGTGTTCAGCCATCTCCAGGAAAGCAGGGCTCCATCACACGTAATGGTTACTTGGGAGACAAACGCCATCACTCCAAATGTCCCCCCTTCCTTCTTCTTCCCCAGCTTTATATACTGAGCATGATGTCATGTGGTATGGAATAGCCCTTTGGTCAGTTTGGATCAACTATCCTGGCTGTGCCCCTCCCAGCTTCTTCTCACCTGGCAGAGCACGGGAAGCTGAAAAGTCCTTGACTAGTACAGCAACAACTAAAACATCTCTGTATTATAAACACTGTCTTCAGCACAAATCCAAAACATAGCCCCATACCAGCCACTATAAAGAAAATTAACTCTATCTCAACTGAAACCAGGACACATGGGCAGGGACATCTTCCACTAGATCAGGTTGCTCAAAGCCCCATCCAACCTGACTTTGGACACTTCCAGGGATGGGGCAACCACAACTTCTCTGGGAAACCTGTTCCAGTGTCTCACTACCCTCATCATAAACAATTTTTTCCTTATATCTAATCGAAATCTACCCTCTTTTAGTTTAACACCATTACCCCATGTCCTATCATTACAGACCATAGTAAAAAGTCTTTCTCCATCTTTCTTATAAGCCTCCTTTAAGTATTGAAAGGCTGCAATAAGGCCTCCCCAGAGCCTTCTCTTCTCCAGGTTGAACAACTGCAACTCCCACAGCCTTTCTTCAGAGGAGAGGTGTTCCAGCGCTCTGATCATTTCCATGGCCCTTCTCTGGACCTGCTCTAATAGGTCCATGTCTGTCTTGTGCTGGGGACTCCAAAGCTAGATGCAGTACTCCAGGTGGGGACTCAGCAGAGTAGAAGGGGCAGAACCACCTCCCTCAACCTGCTGGCCACGCTTCTTTTTATGTGGCCCAGGATACGATTTGCTTTCTGGGCTCCAAACACATATTGCCGAGTCATGTTAATTTTTCATCCACCAGAATCCCCAAGTCCTGCTCTGCCTGGCTGCTCTCAATCCATTCATCCCTCAGTCTATTTTGATACTGGTCACTTCCCCAACCCAGGTGCAGGACCACTTGGCCTTGTTGAACCTCATGAAGCTCACATGGGCCCACTTTTACTTAAAATGTTACCAGTGCTAATTACCTTTTCATTATGCTGTTTTGTCATTTCTTCTTATCATTGCACTATTTATTTTCTAAACACAGAGTGCCTCAGCTTTCATCAGCATGCAGATTCTGAATCTTACTTCTTTTTGGAAATACTAGTTTTACCTTTGCTGCAACACAAAACTTTTTATCATGCATTCTGCCATAATCATCTTTTCCTCTGTAGTCATAAAATCTATCAATTATTGCCTTTATGCTTATCTTAATCATATACTTTTAATATAATCATGCCACGATTGTCATTTCTCATACATCTGATAACTTATAAGAAGTAAAGTATTATCTTTACCTACTAATAACATTCCTATGCAGGTAATAGTATGGAAAATAACAGAAACATAATTGTGCTACCAGTGTCTTGATAATGGTGAGGTCCTTATTTCTGCCAAAGTGAGCTACTTTTCCAATAATATCACTTCAGTCAAGAGACGTCTGCTTGTGTGCTTAAAATTACTAAAACGCTGGCAGTTTTTTGATGCTAGGAGGATCTTTTAATGCCAGATATACTTCCTGAATACAAAAAGCAAATTCTTTAAGAAGTTATCCAGCAATTCATAAATTTTGAAACTGTGCTAACAAAGAAATGAGGAAAATAGAATGAGAAATTCCCTCCCTTTCTCCTCAGTCCAAAACAGAAAGGAGGCAAAAAAACCCCCTTTATTAACAATATTAACCCTAACAGGAAAATGTGATCAGGTTTGACCATTTCAAGATCCTGAAGATCAAGGGCCTGAAAAGCTAAAGTTCCTCTTGCTTAAGAAACACTGTAAATTTCTTTGGATAGTTCAGTGAACTCTGTCCCAGCCAAGAACTTTCCCTTGAGAAATTGTATTCTAGACACAGAGTCCATGAATTGTTCTTTGAAGCAATGATTAATGACTAAGAAGTCAAATACAAATCCCAGCTCCAGCAGTAATTATCAGGCTATCTCATTTATTAAGTTTGTCAATATACTGGCCAAAACAAATGAATGAGTTGTAATCTAAGATAATTTCAATTTCAAAGGTCAAGTAGATGCTGTGAAATGCAGTTTTGACTGTAGCAAGGTGAAGAAATCTTATAATTTTTACATACAATGTTTCTGGAAATATAACTTATTTCATCTTTCTGCCTTTTTTTTTTAACTTTTCATTATCTATTTGTATTTTTGTTATGTATTAAAATCAACAACAATATCAAGAACTTCACCTATATTTTAATTTTCTCCTAGCAAAGATATTATCAGAATCTTCAGTTAATTAAGAGCAAACAATGACCTCATAATATCAAACTACAAAGGATACAACTATAATTTATACTGTCTCTGTGTGAAGCAGAGAAGTTAAGTTACAAGCACTCTTGGAAAAAAAAGGGAATTAAAAAAAATTAAAATAAAACAAAAATATGCTCCTTTCAAAGAATCAAAGAATTCCTAAATGAATAGTAATACTATTCTGAGATGGTGGTTCAACGTGTAAACATACTAAAGCAATCTGCAGTATTAAACTCAAGTAGTTTTTCATGTTCATATTTCATATGGCTTGAGTTTTGGTTACAAAACCTTTTTTTCCCTAGCATAAAAAAAAAAGCTGATAAAACTAGTCAATATGAATCATTTTGCAGTGCAAACCTTCTTGACATGTTCAGGACAAAACAGTACATAAAGTAATTGCTGTGCTTGTGAAAATATATACAAGTATACCAACTACGATAAAAATTTTACCAATAAAAAACTACAGCTGGGATTCTCAGTTTGTATTTTGGCTACTCTGAAAAAAGTAGTTTGACTTTGAAAACTGTTGAATAATGAGTAACTCGGTGAAAAGGAGGATTATTTATTAACTGAACATTGGAGCAGGAAGGTGAAGCCTTTCCTGAGCCATAAATGTTCTTAGAAACTTGACCTTTTGTCACAAGCAAAGACATTTTTGTATATGTAGAACATTTGCTATAGCGTACCCTAACAGAGAAAGTAATGATTAGAAATGGATGGATTCCATCATAAAAAGCACAACTTGATGGAATTCCCTTTCATATACTGTAGTCTTTTGTAATAGTAAGTGTTCTGGCCTCCGAAGTAGTAACAGCAAATGCTTGCCTTTCATTTTAGGCCCCTGGAAAAGAAAAGATACTAAAATAATCTGGTTTATGCTTACCTCAAGATACACAATTGCAGAATTCAATGACATTTGTTATTTTAATCTTAAGGCAAATTACACATACATGCTTCCCAAAGAAGGAAACTTCTAAATGCATGACAAGTTAGTTGATGTTCTTGTATCATATGCTAGGGTTTTAGGATATTTATTTCTTCAAGCTTTTTGCGAAGTATGGTATTTCAGGATGGCATATTCTCCTGATAATGACAAGCACAAACAATTGCATGTGTTACTAAAGATTGTAACCTAGGAACAGCAAGCCACATAGTTTCTCTGTCCATCTCCACAAAAATATAACTCTTTTCCTAAATCTGTTATGTTACATTTACTGTATACTACTCTTTCTCCTCTGTTCCTAAGGCTTTCAAACCCATAGTCCTCTCATCAAACTCTTATCTTCATATGTATCTCACTAAAATAAATCACTGTTTGTCTGCTATCCCTTTATAGTGCCATTCCACTTTCTTCATCCACTTAAACCAAGATGCAAGTTAATTCTTCTAATGTTCTACTGTGGCTAGTCTAACCCCAGACATCATACTTCCCAAGTTCCCATGGCCCTGCTACTTTGAAGATGGCAAAGCCTGTAGATACTTAGTTACATTACTTAGATACTGTACTTAGTTAGTTACATTACTAACATACTTACATGGTTACTAATAACCATGACTACCTTGCAAAGGTGAATAAATGAGAAATTCAGTTTTCAGCCATTGATTAACTTTGAAGGGGGCAGTCACTCAATATCAGCTGTGTGAGCATCTTAACTACACAACAACTGATCATTGTGCAAGTTATCATCACTGTCGCTGGCTACTGTTGTTCACCTGCTACACACAGGAACAGCTATTTGGAGATTTAGAAGATGAAATTATCTATCAAGTGAGTAAAATGTGGCAGACCAACCAAGATCAAATACAAAAGGTAGAAGAAACTATTCTGTGGCTTATATGCCTCTGGTTCCTTATTTGTTTTGAAAACTTGCATGACAGTAGTGAAACTTGTACTCAGATCCTCAGCATCTCTTGTAATTGATTGATCATATTCCTTTTCAGTACACCATCCCTTGCTGTTCATATAGTCACAGCATTACTAGGTCTTTAAAAACTATGTTAATCTAAAGCATAACATAAATACACTGCATTTGCCATTTATAACTGTCCTGGTTTAGCTTCAGTCGGCAACAAAGCACCACACAGCTGCTCACTCACCCTTCCCCCCCAGGTGGGATGGGAGAGAGAATTGGAAGAGCAGAAGTAAGAAAACTCATGGGTTGAGATAAGAACAGATTAATGGGGGGAGGGAATTTAAAAAAAATTGTAATGAAAAGGAAAACAAGAGAGAGGAACAAAACCCAGGAGAGAAAAAAAAACAAGTGATGCAACCACTCACTGCCCACTGACTGACACCCAGCCAGTCCCTGAGCAGCGATGGCTACCACCCAGCCAGGCCAACTCCCCCCAGCTTCTATACTGAGCATGACGTCATTAACTCTATCCCAGCCGAAACCAGGAAAATAGCTTTAAAATCCTTTTTCTTTCCTCTGGAATACCTTATTTTGAAAAGAGAGTTGTTCTGCACCACTGATGTACCATACTTTGTGATTTATAAAGATGTTCAGGTGATAGGTTATAACAAATTTAGAAGAAAATAACACTGTCCTTTTCTATGCTTCTCAAACTGTGATAGAGAAAGGAGGAAACTAAGCATTGTTTGCTTTGACTAGCAATAGGCATACCTCTTTGTTTCCTTCCTCTCTCAGGAACTATTGCAGTTTGATCAGTATGGTGTGAATTAAAATCCTATTTTACTGACTGTTGTCAGATAACCCCTTTTTCTAATATTTACTATGGGAACATTTTAAAAAAGGATTTGAAATATATGTTCGTATATACAACAAAACAGAAGTGACAAGTCTTGATTTTTAACTCATAGTATAACCTGGAAGAATATATGTGAAAATCTGCACCTCTGTATATTTTCATAATCTTCATATTCTTCATATTTTCATTTGGAGGTGGGGTAGAGAGTGAGAAACAGCAGAGGGATCATCTTAGGGAAAAGATATTTAAGAAAGAGCAAAATATGCTGGACAGAGAGAGAAGGAAAGAACAAAAAGACTGAGAAGTGGCAGTGGGAACATGGTCAGATAAGCGGTCAGATAAGAAGGAGGAGGAGATGTTCCATGGTGCTGGAGCAGATATTTCCCTGAAGCTTGTGGAGACCCCACGCTGGAGCAGTTTTCCTGACAGGAACAGCAGCCTGTGCAAGAGCCCAAGCTGGCTGATTTTTTTTTTTTTTTTCCTGAAGGACTGCAGGTTATGGGAAACCCATACCAGAGCAGGGAAAAGGTGGGGGGAGGAAGAGTGACAGAGAAAAACTGCTAGGTACTGACCATAACTCCCCATTCCTCTTGTGCTGTTCAGGGGGAAAAAGGAAATCGGAATGAAGGAGTGAAGCTGGGCATGGGAAAGGGTAGAGGAAAGGTGTTGTTTTAATATTTGTCTTTTTGTTTCTTACTACCTGAAACTATTTTATTGGCAAGAAATTTAATTTTTCCCAAGTCGAGTCTGGTTTGCCCATGATGGTAATTGGTAAGCAATCTCACTGTCTTTATCTTGACCATGAGCTTTCTCATCCTATTTTCTCCCCTAGTCCTTCTGAGGTTGGTAAATGAGTGAGCAGCTGGGTGGGCGTTTGGCTGTTAGCCAATGCTAACCCACCACAAACTCATGACCTGAAACTCTGAGAAACTGTTAAATAAGTCTTCGGGCTATTTTATCTTATTATAAAAAAATGGAAAATTTTTGTTCATGATTCACCCCAGTTAAAACTCTCTTCAGTAGTTTTGTACTATCTGGATGTCACTGCTTAATATTTTCTGCTTAATACATTTTTGTTTGATTATACTGTACAAGGTTTACACTGAATTCTGCACAGTCATTAACACTGTATTTGTTAATACTGTGTGGATTTCTGTATGATGTTGATTACCAAGCCTAAGTTAAATGGATATTTTTTGAATATTTAATTATCTTTTTTTTTTTTTTAATTTAAATTGGACTTGCTTGATATGCAGACACAAGTCTATGGGACATACATTAGTCCATGGGACCCAATGAGGTGCATCCCAGAGTCCTGAGGGAACCGGCAGATGTAGTTGCTGAACTGCTCTCCATCATCTTTGAAAAGTCATGGCAGTCAGGCAAAGTCCCCAGTGACGGGAAAAAGGGAAACATCACACCCATTTCTAAAAAGGGTAAAAAGGAGGACCCTGAGAACTACTGACCAATCAGTCTCACCTCAGTGCCCAGTAAGATCATGCAACAAATCCTCCTGGATTTGTCAGCTATGTCAACTACATGGATGACAGGGAGGTAGAGACAGCTAGCATGGCTTCACCAAGGGCAAATAATGCCTGACTAATCTAGTGGCCTTCTATGATGGAGTATCTTCGTTGGTGGGTAAAGAAAGAGATATTGATGCCATCTAACTTGACTTCTGTAAGGCCTTTCACACAGTCCCACACAACATTCCTTGTCACTAAATTGGAGAGATATGGGTTTGTCTGGATGGCCACATCAAAAGAGTTAAAGTCAATTGTTCAATGTCCAAATGGAGATTGGTAACAAGTGGTGTCCCTCAAGGATCTGTACTGAAACTGGTACTGTTCAACATCTTTATTAAGGACATAGACAGTGGGATTGAGTGCACCCTCAGCAAGTTTGCAGCTGACACCAAGATGAGTGTTGCATCTGATTTGGTAGAGGGAAGGATGCCGTCCAGAGGGACCTTGACTGGCTTGAGGAGTGGGCCCATGCAAATGATCAGAGGGCTGGAACACCTCTCCTCTGAAGAAAGGCTGTGGGAGTTGCAGTTGTTCAACCTGGAGAAGAGAAGGCTCTGGGGAGGCCTTATTGCAGCCTTTCAATACTTAAAGGAGGCTTATAAGAAAGATGGAGAAAGACTTTTTACCATGGTCTGTAATGATAGGACATGGGGTAATGGTGTTAAACTAAAAGAGGGTAGATTTCGATTAGATATAAGGAAAAAATTGTTTATGATGAGGGTAGTGAGACACTGGAACAGGTTTCCCAGAGAAGTTGTAGATGCCCCATCCCTGGAAGTGTTCAAAGTCAGGTTGGATGGGGCTTTGAGCAACCTGATCTAGTGGAAGATGTCCCTGCCCATGGCAAGGGTGTTGGAACTAGATGATTTTTAAAGGTCCCTTCCAACCCAAACCAGTCTATAATTCTATGAAAGCAATGAAAACATTTTTAAATTAAATTATTAATTTTGTTTTGTGCCTAACCTCTTTAAAATAATTTCACAGAGCTTGTAATGCTGACAGTTACTAGGGGTCCCATGTGTCTCTCATGTTAAGACAATTTTTACAGTCTTGTAATTTTAAAACTATCCATCAGATCTGAAATCCTTCAAGACAGATGTCCCTCTATAAGTGGATTTTTGTTTGTTTCTGTGTGTTCATTTGTAGGATAGGGAATGAAAGGGGGAAAATCTAATAAAAAATGATTCTGATTCTGAGAAAAAGGCCTGAGGCTTTTGTTGTTAGCAAAAAGGAAATTAGTAATAAAGAAAGCAAACAGAAAACCAAACTGGCAGCCTTGGTGGAGAATTGACATCCTTCTAATTTGAAGTGTCTTTAAGACAGTGGCATTTTTTTCAGAGGTATATTTTCTCTAGTCTCTGTGAAATATGCTGTATTTGGCCAAAATGTTACATCTTTAAGTTTATGATTCATATGCATTTAGAAACCCATGAGTTTGAGCTTCCCAAGTAAGATCCCCCTAAGACCCATATTCATTACCACTCTTGGGTGGTACTGGGCCACCAATGACTGTCCAGTCATCAGATTTCTGTGGTCAGGGTCTAATTGTATACCAAGTTACTCATATGAGGCAGGGCAAAGGAAGAAGGTGCTCTGTTAAATTTCTCAGAGAACACAAATGATACTCGCAAAGTGTTATGAATAGGGTCTGCTAGATGAGGCTGATTGTTCTACACACAGATGTTATGTCTGATCCAGGTGGAAGGGAAAACCTTTTCAAAGAAGAACCACCCCATCATATATATTAAGAGTCAGTGCATTTTGATGGAGTATCTTAATATTCCCTGAGGCTGAGAAAAGCTCAAATATGAAACTGCCTGTCCTGTGCAACAATTTTAATTACTAAGTTGATGATAACATGCCTTATCCTTGAAGTAGGGCCTAGTGTTTTTTACACAGAAGTACTACTTAGGCACTGTTTGCCACTTGTCTTGCAGAAATACTATATAGACATTGTTTGCTCCTTGTCTTTTTAGTTCAGTGGTAGTCTTTGTAGTTCAGATTCTAAGAAACTGAGGATGACATCTAGAAACACAAGAATAAAAAAGAAAGGGTAGTGAGTAAAAACAAGGAGGTAAAACAATGCACGTAGGCTTCTGAAAATGTCACTGCAATTTCCAGGATAAATTTTTGTCTTTCTGTAATAGCAAGCAGAAATGCTAAAAAGAACAATGAGCAAAAGAGTAGTTTTAAAAAATATCTATATTTACAGATCAGACTTGTTTAAAAGCTTAAAGAAAAGTGAAGAAGGACAAGCCATTTATGAACCTGTCCTGATGAAGTTTGAAGTTTGAAGATGATGATAGTAAGAATACAAAATCTGAAAAACATCACTTTAAAAAGTCAAGAATTTGAAAGGGAGAATAATTTTTAGCAGAATCTGAGGAAATTCCATCAAACATGAAATTCTGAAGAGCATGTGCTCACTTCGCTGAAACAACGCTGTAGAAAAGATCAGATTAAAATAAGAAACAAGCCTTCTAAAGATTTTGCAATAAAAACCAAAACAGCAAATTGGATTTGCCAGGTGCAAGACAAAAGCAGATGAGACAGTGACTGAAGGTAAAATAAGTAAAGGTAAAACTAGGTGATTTCCCAGTGAACTGGGTTAGCAATCAGACTAATAGAAAGAATCTGAAGAAAAAATAAACCTGAAAATTGTGAAGAGAAGCTTGCAAATGCCAAATAACAGAAGCAATTCTATGTCTTATCAATATCTTACCCGTGGATATCTGTATTTTCAGGAAACAGAGCTAGTTTGCAAAAACTGCCAAAAGGGAGAGGCTCTTATCAAAAAAGGCTTTGCATGGTAAAAAAGATTTCAGCATTACTCTGTAGAGCAGCAGCATAAGAGAATAAATATCATTTGGAATTGCTCAAAACACAGATGTATCAACTGGATGGAATCTTTATTCCACACAGGGGGACATGTTACTACTTCTGAGCTGCACACAAGTACATATCTTAATGTAATAGCTTGAGTTACAGTAAATGGTTTGAAGAAAAAAAGCTGTTTTGAAAACTGGCAACCAACAATCTAATTACATGATAAAAAGGCTTTCCTACAGTGGGTATATGTGAAAAAGATGCAAAAATAAAATTAAATATTGAAAAGATGTTTGTTATTCTTTTGAGAAATGGATTACATCATCAGTTGCTGAAAATATTCCAAGTTGGTCTAATCGAGAGAGGTCAAGCACCCTGTATAGTTATAATATAAGTATAATATAGATACGATCATGATGTTAGATGTGCAGATAGATAAATAGGTAGACAGACAGATTGATCATTGTGTCAGAATACCATACAAAATACTTGTATAACATTTCTATGCTATCAGTGTTTCATGATATTGTTATCAGTTTTATTATAAAGCACAAGAAAGTCATCAGGAATAGTCAGCAGGGATTCACCAAGGGGAAGCCATGCTTGACAAACTTGATAAACTTCTATGATGAAAGGACTGGCATGGTAGGTGAGGAGAGAGAACAGTGGATATTGTCTACCTAGACTTCACTAAGGCTTTTAATACTGTCTCCCATAAGATCCTCATAGAGAAGCTGATGAAGTATGGGCTAGACATTGATGTGGATTGAAAACTGTCTGAACGGATGGGACCAGAGGTCTACCTGGAAGCTACCAGTGTACCCCAGGAGTCAATACTGGGCCCAGTCCTTTTTAACATCTTCATTAATGATCTGGATTATAGGGCAGAGTGTACCCTCAGCAAGTTTGCAGATGACACCAAACCTGGAGGAGTGACTGGTAAGCCAGAGGGTGGTGCTGCCATCCAGAGGGACCTCTACAGTCTGGATAAAGGCTGAAAGAAACCCCATGCAGTTCAACAAGGGGAATTGCAAAGTCCTGCACCTGGAGAGTAATAATGACAGGCACCAGTATATGTTGGGGGCTGATCTGCTAGAAAGCAGCTTTGCAGAAAAGGACTTGGTGGACACCAAGTTGAACATGAGACAGCAATTTGACCTTGCCACAAAGCAGGCTAATGGTATCCTGGGCTGCATTAGGAGGAGTGTTGCCAGCAGACTGGGGGAGGTGATCCCTGCCCTCTACTCAGCACTGGTGAGGCCACACCTTGAGTACTGTGTCCAGTTCTGGGCTCCCCAGTGCAAGGGAGACATGGACATAATGGAGAGAGTTCAGTGAAGGGCCCCGAAGATGATTAAGAGTCAGGAGCATGTCACATGAGGAGAGGCTGAGAGATCTGGGACTGTTTACCCTGGAGAAGAGAAAGCTCAGGGGGATCTCACCAATGTATATAAATACCTGAAGGGAGGGTGCAAAGAAGACGGAGTCATGCTCTTTTCAGTGGTGCCCAGTGACAGGACCAGAGGCAATAGGTACAAACTGAAACACAGAAGGCTCCCTCTGAACATCAGGAAACACTTCTTTACTGTGAGGGTAACTGAGCACTGGCACAGGGCCCAGGGAAGCTGTGGAGTCTTCCTCCTTTGAGACATTCAAAAGCTGTCTAGACATGGCCCTGGACAACCTGCTTTAGCTGACCGTACTTGGACAGGGGGGTTGGAACAGATGACATCCAGAGGTCCCTTCCAATCTCAACCATTCTGTGATTCTGTTATTCTGTCATTTCCTGTCTTTATTTCTGATTATTTTTCTTTAGAAAGAAGTTTAAGTTTCTGAAACTTGAAAACACTCTAGTTTCAAGTAGTGGTTCAAGTCAAATTAGTCTAGGAAACAAATAGCATAGATCTGTTTCCGTCTCTCACACATTCTTTCTTAAAATTCTTATTTACCTATTATTATATTTACCACCATCATGTCAGATGTAAATTCAGAATCTTGCTTAATTAATATAGCAGAACATGATACAAAAGCTCAGGAGTAAATTACTAATTCTACCTTCAAAAAATGTTTGTGTTCTGTGCAGTCAAGGGCATACAGATTTAACAGTAAATAAAACAAAATGCTAGTGTATAATAACTCAGCCCCCTCTATCCTATAAAATGAGGGGTGTTTCAGGAAAGAGAACAATGATCAATCTGAGCTTTTAATTAAAGAATTTTTCATAACAAATATACAAAAGATATTAAACACACCATCTTAAGTTATATTTTAAGCTTTTGTTTTAATCTTTTTGCAACAAGTTTCTATGTATTGCATAAAAGATTATGTATAGTATGAATGAAGTGACAAAGTAATTGGAGTTAAATTCTGACAGTAAAACATAACTAGTTTTGCTGGTACTATGGGTAATACAGTTCAAAGTTCAAAAGCATTTGTTAGCCATGTATATTTTCTGACACATAGAAAAGCACTTTTACAAATTTTATAATTAAAGTGAGGTAAAGAGAATTACAACTACAATCTTAATTCAAATACTAGTGGCAAAAATGAGTTTACAAATTTCATCCACAGAAGGAAGTGTGCCTCTTTGTAAATTTAAGTCTTTATCATATTCTCTTTTTTTATTACATTTCTTATGTTTACATGCTGCTATTACTGACACCCCTTTGAGTCATAGTTATTTGAGTCATAGTTATTAAACTTTTCCTTGTTTCTTTCTTTACCCAGTGTTATCAACTTCAAAACAATTTTATAAATTGCAGAAAACTAAATCTCATCTAATACGGCAGTAGAACGACAATTTAATTATGCAATATGTCTGTTCCATCTTAACACTTTCCACACTACTCTTTAAAGCTAGACATTTCATGAATAGGTCCCTAAAGACTTTTAGCAGCTAAAGGCAGCACAAAGAGCTAATAAATGCACTGAAAAGAATGTAAAATATATTATTGCTATAGAATTGCTTAGAAAACTCGTTACAGCTTTGGAAAGATATTGGCTGATCAAGTCATCAAGTTTATCCAAGTTAC
Source organism: Mycteria americana (assembly GCF_035582795.1). Taxonomy (NCBI): domain Eukaryota; kingdom Metazoa; phylum Chordata; class Aves; order Ciconiiformes; family Ciconiidae; genus Mycteria; species Mycteria americana. The sequence goes on along the minus strand of NC_134365.1, from coordinate 168,817,279 downwards.
TAAAGCTACCATCAGACTAATTTCATGAAAAAGATCATTGTAGGCAGTTTACAAACATGAACAAAGTTAATTTTATTCTAATAACACTGAAAATAATTGCAGCTAAACTTCACTAGGACACTCTTAATGGAATGTACATGATTTGCTGACAGAATAACTATTCCCATAAGGTCTATAGAGTCAGCCATACCCATTTATTTTGGGTGTATGTAAAGACATAGAAATATAAGAAATATATATATCTACTACATTACATAGAAGCTATTTCCTTCCAATGCAATTAAAAAAAAAAAAGAAAGAGGAAGAGTCTATTGTTACCATTCAATTATGTTAGGCTTACGTATCTATATACATGAATGAAAGTCAGTTAGTTTTTCTTTTACTTCATTTCTATGATGTTTTTGGAAATCTAGGGCCTGAAGTCTTTTATTCACATGGCATATATCACCTAGGAGTACTAGATTTCTCCAGTTTGCCCTGCCAACTTATCTTAACACTAAGTTGGAGTCATTGCAGCCAGGATGTAAAAGGTAGTTCCCCCTCCATGTTCAGTCTGCCCTGGTCACTTTCCTGAGGCTTCCAACAGGCGTACAAATCAGTGACAACTAGGTTGGTATTTTTAGAGAGTCAAACATCTGTTCATTAACAATAAGGAAGAAAATCATCTTCACCTCTCTTCAAGTAGTAATCTCATGTGTCCTGGATTCGACTGGGATAGAGTTAATTTTCTTCCTAGTAGCTGGTACAGTGCTGTGTTTTGGATTTAGTACAAGAATAATGTTGATATCACACTGATGTTTTAGTTGATGCTAAGTAATGGTTACACTAGCCAAGGACTTTTCAGCTTCCCATGCTCCGCCAGGCACACAAGACACTGGGAGGGAGCACAGCCAAGATAGCTGATCCAAACTGGCCAAAGGACTATTCCATACCATGTGACATCATGCTCACGTCATGCTCACTATATAAACTGGGGACAGTTGGCCGGGGGGTAGCGATCGGGGGGTAGCGATTGCTGCTCAGGGACTGGCTGGGCGTTGGTCAGCAGGTGGTGAGCGGTTGTATCACTTGTTTTTTCCTGGGTTCTGTTCCTCTCTTGCTCTCTTGTTGTTTTCCTTCTAATTACAATTTATTATTATTATTTTTGTTCCAATTTTTAAACTTTTTTTATCTCAACCCATGAGTTTTCTTACTTTTGCTTTTTCAATTCTCTCCCCCATCCCACCAATGGGGGAGGGTGAGTGAGCGGCTGTGTGGTACTTAATTGCCAACTAGGGCTAAACCACAAGATCATGTTTGCTCTGGGTTTTTTTTTAATTTATTTATTATTATGATCTTTCATCAAAAAGAAAGATTTCTATTAGACAGATTTCAGAAGTGTAACTTGAAAGTAAGACTAAACAAAATAATTTGGTTAAATATTTTCATATTTCAATATAATTTATAAACCAAAAGGCACTGGAAATGCTCCATTTTAACCTCTTTGTTCCTCTCCCCGTCCGATTCCATCTTTTTCTGACTTCCCAGTCATGTTTACGGAGACACAGGAACATTATATACTGTCCTAGTTTCGGCTGGGATAGAGTTAATTTTCTTCCTAGTAGCTGCTATAGTGCTGTGTTTTGGATTTAGCATGAGAATAATGTTGATAACACACTGATGTTTTGGCTGTTGCTAAGTGGTGCTTACACTGGTCAAGGACTTTTCAGCTTCCCATGCTCTGCCAGGTGCACAAGAAATGGGAGGGGGCACAGCCAGGATAGTTGATCCAAACTGGCCAAAGGGATATTCCATACCATATGACATCATGCTCAGTATAGAAACTGGGGGAGTTGGCCGGGGGGTAGCGCTCGCTGCTTGGGGACTGGCTGGGCGTCGGTCGGCAGGTGGTGAGCGGTTGTATAATTTTTTTAAATTATTTTAATTTTTTTCTTTTTCCCTCCATTGGGCGCCAAAAAGGAGTTTTCTTACTTTTGCTCTTCCGATTCTCTCCCCCATCCCACCAGGGGGAGTGAGCGAGCGGCTGCGTGCTGCTTAGCTGCTGGCTGGGGCTAAACCACAACATATACTACTATTGGATTATGCTTAAATTTTACCAGATTAAGTGAACACAGATGTAGAGTCAACAATGAACAAGAGAAAGTCCAGATCCTATTCCTTAGGCTGCCAAAGAAAATGAGTGAATGTACTTTTTCAGGTGTTTTTTTTGTTTGTTTCTTTCCACGAACTGCTTCTGATAGTATCGAAAAGTCAATTTGTACACTGATACTGTTTATCAGTTAATTGCTAAACTCCATAATACCAGTTACAATGCTTCACGTGGCATACAAACTAGATATTTCTGCAAGGGGAGCAACATTATATGTTTTACCAGCATGATCTCTACAGCTTGGATAATCACTGCGTATAGCTCTGTCTGTGCACTGAGAGCCTTGGGCTCTGTTTTCAGCCAGAGATTCACCTCCATCTGGCAAGGGTGAAGTAGATTTTAAGATAAAACACTACTTATTCTTGCCGTGCCAAACAGAAAATTACAGCTACTCCTTTGCACTTTGTGAGAGACTGAAGGAGTTAATGTCTTAAACATTGTGGCGACTTGAGGCGCTATTTGCATGGCGATGGCAGGTTGGCGAACACGGGGTGGGGGAGAGCGAGAGCGGGACGTAGAGAGCGCGTTGGAGGATGCGCGGTTCCGGGTTCCGCCGGACCTGACCATGTATGGCCAGAGGTCACACAGAGTTGATCTGAGGAAGGGGCTTGCAACCGCCCGAGAGACCCCTCACGACCAACCCCCACCCCCAGAGCCTGCGCAGAAGATTGAGAACTTTCTAGAACAAGAACCATATAAGTCCTGAATGGGTGTAACCAGAGGCGGGGATTAGCCTATAAAAGACACGCCCGCAGGGAACAACACACTCGCCCACCACTGGGGGACTGCCACGTCTGTCATCGTCATCGTGGGTTCCAAGGGTGGTGATACTTTTCTTTCCTCATTTCTTCTCTCTTCTCCTTTCCTTTTCTTGCTTCTCTCTTCCTCTACTCTTCCAATATATGCAAGTTTTGGATAAATTGTGACGAGTTGCCTGGAAAATAGCTCCATTGCCAAATCGCCTCTGTTCGTTCACTGAGCTTGCCAGTTCGTTAAGTTTGTCCGTTAGTCAAATTCGCCAGCTAATAAAATTGCTGGTGAGACTGTTCCTCTGAGTCATTGTCGTGACTCTACCGGTCCCGCGACTCTGTCAAGCAGAGACCAGCTTTCTGTCAGTACACAAACCATTGGGGAATCAAAAAGATTCACCCATCTCGCAACCCACCGAGTGGGACGAGACATTAATTTGGTGTCAGAAATGGGATTCCCTGACTTGATCAGTGAGAGGAACAGGGAGGGTATATTGACTGAGTCGAGAAGGGAAGACGTGAATCGGCTGAGTCCGAGCCCTCCGGCAGATGATCATGGCTTCCCGGGTTCAGCCTGATCTGGACTGCTCCCCTTTGTTAGAGCTGTTAAAAATTGTAGTTTGGGGTGTTTTAGTAGCTGCGCTGATAGCAGTGCAGAAGGGTAAGTGCACAGTAAAGTGGGCTGAGCGAGAGGCGAGCGAATTGTTACAAGATTTGGTTAAAAGCTTGCAAGCGGAGCTAGAAGCGGAAAAAACGGGTACAAGTGGAAACAACAGCGACTAGGTTGTAGAGTCAGCTGCACGATGCTTTTGTCAGGGAGCGCGAGTTGCGGTCGGCGCTAGCGGAGGCACGGAGGGAGGATCTGGAGAGCGAGTGTGGGCACTGCGGTCTGTCTAAGGAACGCGAGCTGGCTGACGGGGGGGTAGCTGGCCACTACCCCTGGGAGGAAATGGAACATGCATAGTGCCAACATGACGAGAGGACTGCTCTGCAACTTGACCCACTTCTTAAAATGGAATTTCAATATGAAGGGGGTGCCGATACCATGCCAGAAATCATAATGAAAGAAATACCCTATCATGCAACTGAATTGGCGGAATTTCAATATGAAGGGGGTGCCGATACTGTGCCAGAAATCATAACGAAAGAAATACCCTATCGTGCAACTGAATTGGCGAAATTACAAGAAAGATATAGCAGACTCCCTAGAGAAATGGAGACGGAATATGTGTGGAGGGTCTCTCTTATGGGGGGGGGGGCAGAATTAAACTTTCTGAGGAGGAGGCGCAGGGATACTGGGGTCCAGGCATGTTTCTAACCGTCCCCGACACTCGAGCCCCCTGGTCCCTCACTCAAAGGGCGGCATACTGGGCATGAGGGCTAGACCCCTTGGAATGGGGAGATCCAGTGACCATCTCCACTCTGGGACTGCATCAAATTACTGAGAACGTGCAGAAAGCCGCCTGCCTCCAGCTCATGCATGATAGGCGCTTAATACCCCATCAGCCCTCCCTGATGTTGCTAAAAGCTAACCCCAATTGAATGAAACCCCTGATAAAGGGCCTCCCTGACCCCTTGAAGCTATATGGCATACAAATCCAGGACCGCCTAAGGGCAGCACTCCCAATTCAGGAGTGTTTAACAGAAATGCTAACACCAGGGAGAAAGCAAACGTGGTCTGCTCCAGCGGAATTCCCTCTCACCTGGGGAGGGGTTGTGCAGGAGCTGATCATGTAGAGCCGCAACGTGGGAATCTCTGGAGGGCAACAAAGGGGTAAAGCCGTGGTTAGGAGAACTGAATTAGACAACTGGCTTTTAAAAGGCCTACCCCCCGGAAGACCTCCTGATAATCCCTTCTTTTTAAAAATGGTCTGAAAAGGGACCGAGTTTTCCTTTTCTCTTGCAGGGGGAGAATCAGACCGTCGCCTGCTAAACATAGCGATCTCATCAAAGAAGCACCGGATCTCAATGAGTACTGCCAATGTTGTAATAATAGTCCTAATATGTATTTACAATTTCTCACGTGGACGGTGGTCCTCCTCTCCTCTATAAAGGAGGACACGGGGGAAGTGGAAACCATATTCCTTCAAACCTTGTGTGGGAACTAATTCGTGGGTTTACTAGAATCTGGACTAGAACTGACCAAGGGATATGCGTTGCCCTTCCCCAGTCAACCGAACAAGGATTGAGATTTTGTTGTTGCTTTTGGTTGCATCGCCCAAAATTATATATAACTTGGAAATTAATCAAACTATAGAACAACCCTGTGTCTTTTTCCCCCTTTTCCAGACAACTTATACTGACTGGGAAGATAATTGCCTCTTGATAAATAGCTATTCTGAAACTATTCACCATACTGTGATCAAAAACTTTGCTTGGGGGCAGAATGACATGTATTTTTTTTATTATAACAAGTCTGATTCACGCTTCTGGGAATGGTCCTCTTGCAATGCTGCTCACCCACTGATGAATTTTACCTATGGAACGAAATCGGTGCTCCGGAACAATCTGGCTAGCACATATTCTGTACCTTGCTCCTATTTCCCATTTGACTACTTCTTTCACCCATTAGAACCATCAGATTTTCATGAGGCAAATCATTCCCTAAATGTGAATCTCTCTTGGTGTATACAACTTCCCAATAGCAAAGGGCGTGAACCTAGGGACCTGACAAATGTACAGTGGATATGGTCACAAATGAGACCCCTCCTGCAACTGCTAAGGTATGCCAATCCCCCACAGCATAGCCGGTCTGACCTGTTTACATGCACCAAAGTTCTTAATTGTAACACTGGTCCTGGGGACACCCCCCCCAAAACCTGGCTCTTGGGGAGAGTAAGGGTTCTGATAAAGGACATGTATTTGTTGGGGTTATCCTTCCTGCGGATATAGAAATAGGGATATTCTGTGCAACAAGACTTATGATGAAACTGAGGATTATGGTAGAGTCAAGTATTGTGGCGTACCCCATACACACTACCCTTTGCAGAGCCTGCTGCTCACTGCAAAACCTGACATATATTTCATGGACTACAATGATACCTGGACCTGTAAAACTAGCATATACCCGGCCCCCTTGGGACTAGTCTGGGGATGTTCTAACGGGAAATTTTATTCCTACTTAACACTGAAATATCACGCCGGTCTGAAATGTGGGTTAGTCAGCCCATCCTTATGCCCATCTCATGTTTTCAATTTCACCACCCCTCCCTGGCAAGTGCGCCGGGAAGCGGCAGAAGCCCCAAAAAACCCAACCCAAATGATGCTGAATTTAAGTGATGGAGAATGTTGCATAACTATTCACAATGCCAGTACTACTATAGAGGAGGCACGGACCAAAATGAAAGAAATTGCTGATAAAACTGCCAAACTATTCCAATCACTCCAACTGAAAGACCGGTTCGATGGGCATGCACCCGGATCTTGGTTCGCCTCCCTCTTGCATTCCTGGGGACTCACAGGTGGTGAAAATGATTAATGCAAATTGGAATAACCCTGTTAGTTGGATTTCTGTTCCTAATGACTGGCATAGATATTGTTCGATGTTTGATTACCCATTTGCTAGCTTCTGCTTTCTCTCTCTTTTCTCCTGCTATTTGCTATGTTCGTATCACCACCCTGGAAGACAAAATCAAGGACCCTCCGCCAACTCTTGTTGCAAATGTATGATTTCGCGAACTTTGTCTTCTCAGTCTTCTCTATGTGAAAATCGCCAGCTTGGACGAAGATTATATACACAATGTTTGAGCCACGGGGTGGTGTGAAAGACTGAAGGAGTTAATGTCTCAAACATTGTGGCGACTTGAGGCGCTATTTGCATGGCCATGGCAGGTCAGCGAGCACAGGGTGGGGGAGAGCGAGAGCGGGATGTGGAGAGCGTGTCGGAGGATGCGCGGTTCTGGGTTCCAATGGACCTTACCATGTATGGCCAGAGGTCACACAGAGTTGATCTGAGGAAGGGGCTTGCAACTGCCCAAGAGACCCCTCATGACCACCCCCTCCCCCAGAGCCTGCGCAGAAGATTGAGAACTTTCTAGAACAAGAACCGTATAAGTCCTGAAGGAGTGTAACCAGAGGCGGGGATTAGCCTATAAAAGACGTGCCCCCAGGGAACAACGCGCATGCCCACCACTGGAGAATTGCCACGTCTGTCATCGTCATCGTGGGTTCCAAGGGTGGTGATACTTTTCTTTCCTCTATCCTCCTCTCTTCTCCTTTCCTTTTCTTGCTTCTCTCGTCCTCTGCTCTTCCACTGTATATAAGTTTTGGATAAATTGTGACGAGTTGCCTGGAAAATAGCTCCATTGCCAAATCGCCTCTGTTCATTCATTGAGCTTGCCAGTTCATTAAGTTTGTCCGTTTGTCAGATTCACCAGTTAATAAAATTGCTGGCCAGACTGTTCCTCTGAGTCATTGTCGTGACTCTACCAACTACACAGGTCTGTCGAACAGACATCAGCCTTTGTCGGTACACAAACCATTGGGGAATTAAAAAGATTCACCCATCTCACAACCCACCGAGTGGGATGAGACACACTTATGTAGCATTTTAGACACACACAGCATTTTAAACACTGTGGATGAGAGGTGGATTTGCTACATTAATCATTACTTCAGTTCTCAGCACCACTGTAAACTGTCCTTTTCATTGGGATCTATTTGTATTCAGTTTCTCCCAAAGGAAAAAAGAGTGTGGCATTTGTCTTTAGCAGAATGTGAGGGCTTTGAGGGGGGAAGTGTTTTGCCTATTTGTTTGTTTTTAACATGGCATAGAAACTACACAGTCAAGATACTGGAAGAAATCAGATTTCACCCTTTGATGAAAAGCAGCATAAAGGATGAGCAAAATTAAAATAAAATAAAAAAAGAGAAACAGCAGAAGAGTAAAATGCACATGTCCCTGTTATACCCTTGTTCTAGTTGGAACAAAATCACAGAAGCTCTTGAATTTACAATGGTCATCACTGAAATGTCAGCTTTTACCTTCAGTTACAACATAATAAATATTACTATTCTTTCCTGTTCTGTTGTATTACTCTTTGGTATTTCTTCAGATTTATTTTATGAAAACAGTATATCATTACTGTATTTCAAGGGATTTCATATTCTCAGGAGTATGATCTACCAGGAGAAAACAAGGGTTCTCAAGGGACAGAAATTATATACAACAGGAAGGAAATATTTAATTCCAGAATCAAAACCTACAAATTACTGAGGCACTTGAAACACACTTCTTCATTCATACAAATAAGTCTCTTCATTTAAAGTAGTTCATTACAATGAATAAGACAGCTGTAGCACTTTAGCCATGATGGCAACATTGCTTTTCTTTGGAAAAGATCGTTACTGCATATAAAGAAGTAGTGTAGGGGTAATCACTACTTACAAATCCTTGAAAACTCTTGATATGTCTTCTTATACACAATTTTAGCATTAGATAGTATGTTTGATATTAAGGCTTTATTAAGGGTAAAATTTATAGTAAGAGTACTGCAGGGAAGCCAGAGATCTCTAGTACAAGTCTGCATCAGGTTTCTGTTTTTTAAAGCTGCAGCCCATGTTTATAGTCATGACCTGCAGAGCTTGCTCTCCATCTTTAATCATGATTCAGAAATGTAGTGTTAAGGGATGTCCACCAGCAGATCCAGCCCAGGACCTGAAGCCCAGCTCAGTGCCTGGGAACCTGGGGTCTCGACCCAGGCTGAGGGACACAGCTGCTGTTTTCCTGTTTGCTGAGCACGTATCCCAGAGATGCACAGACAACAACACAGACACGTACACACACACACTCATCCCACAGGCACCCTACGCTTGTGGGTCCTCCCAAATACAAGCACGGACCCTCTGCCTGCCTGATACCCTATCCCAGATCTGAGGACCCCTACTTGACAGGTGATCCAGCTTGATGTTTGCTAGTGGATACACATGCACACCCCCCACACACCCAATTTGGGGAAGATACAGACACTCGCCCCCAGCAGCCATCACCAGGCACATGGGCTGTGACCCGCAGTCCTGTTCCAGCTGCCAGCGCTGAGCCCCTCACTCACCTCACTTACCCCAGTCCCCCCAGTAGCTGGTTCTGGGGACAAACACTGTTCCCGGCCCAGTGACTGGAAGTTAAAGACCCCCACTGGCTCCAGTAGCTGACGCTGAGACCCCACAGGCTCCAGTAGCTGACACCACAGACCAGGGGTACCCACACCTCCAGTCTCAATCCTTGCAGCAAGAATACATGCAGGATAGACAGTGAGATTGCACAGAGAGAGAGTTAAGAAAAGATTTAGTAAGAAGATAGGACAGACTGCAGTGATCAGGTGCTGGGGTCAGCCAGACAAGCATGGTGACCAGTCCTGTTTTACAAAAAACTGACCCCTTTTATACCCCTTTCTGCCTAACCCATTCTCTGTTACTCCCTGCTCCCCCTTCCCCTGCACGTTGCGTCTTCAGTTGGCACAGTCCCACAGACCTCCTCCAACATCCTGGACCTTCAGGTTAACATCCTTATCAGTTGCAAAGTCCAGGTTGCTTCTCTTTGAAGTGATTCCTGCAGTTTCTCGAGAGTCCATCAATTAGTGTGACTGAAAAGGTTTATTTCTTCTCATTATCTCCCTTGTTGCTTGTCTGGCAGGTCCGTGTCTATGTTTTTCTTACTACCTTCCCCTTTTCCCCTATCATCCCACTTTGTCAAAGGTCCTCAGTCAGGTGATCTTACTGAACTAAATGTTCTCACACTCCACCTCTATCTATTGGTGTAACTGACCAGGTTTGTTTCCTGTTATTGTCTCTGTTGGTCAGGTTTATGCCTCTCTGTGTTTGGTTTCCTCCTCTTCCTTATCATCCCATTTGACAAAGTCCTTGATCAGATAAGTGCAACGGAGTTCCTCTCCTTCCACATACCCTTACACTAAACAGAAGTCTATGTGATAAATAATAAAGGCAGTAAAAAAAAAGAAAAATAATCACCACAACCAAAAACTTTCTACTTTTTGACAGACAGATGTTTTGCATGGATATACCATTTTTTGTTGCTCTTCTTGTTATGAATTTCAGAAATAGAAGAATTATTAGACAGAAATGGAGTAAGACAAGGGAAACCTTGCTGGCAGCAGCTGCTGTGAACCAGAAAGACCCCGATCAGTCAAGCATTTTGGCTGTCATACAAATCTACCCCCTGGACTGCTGTAGGATTATAGTGTTTCTTCTGGCCTTCATGAAATTCCAAGAAGGTTAAAGTTGCATTCTACCACTAAGGAAAAGCAAAAGGTTTAAGTTAAATCTTTATTTTTACTTTCACCTTGAAAAATAGTTGTTCTCTGGACCTCCTTAATGATAATGAAAATGTAGCACATAAAGTCAAGATTTCAGATATTTCCTTGTAGCAAATTTTATGATCAAAATTCTACTTTTTTTTCAAGGTAGGATTTATTGTTGGCCACTTATATGATTTCAGTTAGACTCTGGTTCTGGCCTTAACTGTAAAAATGATACTGAAATAAACTAAGCAATGGTGTTATTGTGAGGATTATTTAATTTTAGAAGTGCTCCAAGGCTCAGAAAGATTACATAATTTTAAGTCTCATTATTAGTCATTTTTCAATCAATTTGCTTATTTGATAAGTGCTGACTAACAGAGAAAAAGTCCTGGACAATGTTTTCACTGAAAGCTAAATCAGCAAAGTACTTTTCTGCAGAAGGCTTGAGATGCCCTTTATGAAAATAATGAAGAAAAAATATGCTGTGAAAGATGTGGTCTATTCCTTGCAAACAGCATAGTCGGGTACTATAATATCTCTTCCTCTGACTTTTTTTCTTAAGTCACAAAGCCAAACAGAATCCCAGTGACTCAAAGTTTCTGTGATAACTTTATTGGAGACATTTGTTAATAAGTCAATGAGTTAGTCTTACAGTTTATAAAAATTAGTAAATGAATTTATATTTTTCTTGACATCAAAAAATCAAAAAGTTACACCAATATTTTATTTCAGCAATATAAAATTAAAACATTATAAATTCACCTGAGTACTGTAACTTGTTTATGGTTTTTTTAAATTAAAAATTTTAAATTAAAACTTGCTACACTGAAGACTATAACTAAATATAACAAATATAATTAATAGAATGAATATTACAGGTTGAAATAAAATGAATAGTGGATAAAGTGTAATAAATATGTATGTATGTTTTCTAATACAGCATATGATGGAAAAATATAATCTATCAGATAGAAACTCAGCATACAGTATAGTTTGCATTCTTTGTACTCTGATAAACTTGAAACAGATCAGGAACACTTGCATGGAAATGAGAAAACCTACATAAATATATGAATTCTAACCTTGATTCAAAACTTACCATTAATCTAGATTTATACTAGTAATTTAGTTTGGGCTTACTGGCATAAAACTGGAATAATATAGCAGTGAACTGAAGAAATATCTAGCTAATGATAGCGAAATTACTCACTGCAAATAACTCCAACGTTACACTTGTCTTTGGGACTCTGATTTCTTTATACTGTTTTGTAAATATTATTACTTTAGTGGTGTCATTTAGCCTTATTGAAGACACCTTAAGATGTCTTAAAATAAGAGTAAAATGCAATTTACTTGTGCTATAACACCCCATTACACCACAGCAGTAGAAATGATCTTCATTTTGCATAGAAAACTTGTCCAGATAGATTTTTTCTATTATGTGAGAATTTGTATTTCTAAACTATTTTTCATGTAGTAACATGAGTCTACTTTTTAACTATATATGTAAGGTTTCCTTCTCATGATGTACTGATGCTTTTAGCTGTCTTGTTTACTTTTTTTTAAACTCTGCTATTATAAAACAAACTTACAATTTTCTAATTGTGTAATATTGAGTTCTAGCTTCATTACACCTAACTTTAAGCACCTGAAGTTAAGAGCATAATCTCCCTGGACGTTCAGAATTCGGGACTGTAGTAATTGTTCCTACGAGTGTGTCTTTCCTTATTTACTAACTGTTTAGGTAGCTTAGGCTTACTGCACTCTAAAATTAAATTCTTAAGTATCTAAATTTAAAGAATAGTTCATATAGTTAGAAAGAAGTATTGCTTATTTATTACCGTTGGCAGGAAAAGGTTTCATACTCTGCTCTCATAAAGAGATAGATGGCAATTAGTTGATCTTCAAGCAAGGATGGAATTAAAACTCCCTTGGATCCCCCTAATTAAATGTCAGAACTGTCATCTCTGAAGAAGGTACTTCTGTGCATCTGCAAGATGCAAGGAATGAAACATGGGAAAAAACGTTAAAAATTCTGAGAGAAGTATATTTTTAAGTGTAGGTCAAGACTTGTAGATTGCTTCTGACAACAAGTCAATAAGAATTAGATATATTTGCTTACCCTATCCAGCAATCCTATATGTTTTAGAATCTGGGAATGGTATCAGCAAATGTTTGATGCATTTTATCATTACAGGCTAACAGTGGATAAAAAAAAAAAATCCTGAAGAAATCTTGTATACTCTGTTTGCTTACCATGAGTACTTTTTCCTTCTGTGCTAAGGATGGAAAGAACAGCTGCACTGCATGGTCTTCTGATTATACCTTTCAATCTGATTTCTTCAGGGCTAGGCTCTAGAAGCTAATTTGGACAGGGAGTAGAGACCAAAGCTTGTACATAATGGAGAAGCACCCAGGGGACATTGGGGGAGGCCTCTCACTCCCCTCAAGAAGGTGGGATAATTGAGGGCCCATTTGAAGTGTCTGCACATAAACGTGCACAATCTATAAAACAAACAGGACCCTGAGATGACAGACCAGCCCTCAGCAGGAAACAGCCAAGTGGGGAGAGGAAGAGCAAACAGGAATTGAAGGAGATCAGTGTTGGATCAGCTGAAGGCTGAGGAAGAAAGGAAAAAGACAGAGTGGAGAAGTAAAGAGTGGAACTTGTGGTAACCATAAGTCTGTGTTCAGTTACAGAACTATGAAGTTATATGAATTACAGCAACATGGTGGGACAAATGTTTGCCCTTCTGGAATGAGGTGATGAACACCTATAAACTCCTTCTAAACTCTTTATGGAAGACAAGGCAAGTTGTACTCTACCCAAAGGAGCAGCTCAAATGCAAGAACTGTTTTATGAAATGGAGCTGACTGAGAGCTTGTGAGTTGGGATCAGAGGGGATACAGATACAGACAGCCCAATCAAAAAAAGGAAGCAGACAAGTCTTGTTTAAACAACTGGAAGAAGTCCCCCAATTGCAAATGATGGTTCTCATGGGGGACTCTAACCACTTTGACACCTGCTAAAAGGGCAACATGTTGGGATGCAAATAGTCCAGGTGATCTCTGTAAAGCACTGATGACAATTTTCTGCTGGCATAAGGTAGCAAGGACAAGTAGTCTCTGGGTCTGCTACTCACCAATATAGGAAACCTGGTCAGTGCAGTTTTTGGCTGCAGTGATCTCAAGAGGGTAGTATCTAAGACCTTCAGGAAAGTGAGGAAAACAAGTAGCACAATAAACCCTGACCTTCAGTAGAGCAGATTTTAGCTTGTTCAGGGACATGTTAGGCAGAATCCTGTAGAAGGCTATTTTGAAGGCCAAAGTTGCTCAGTAGAGCTGTTTGATCTTCAAGGTCAGCATCCATACTGCACAAGAGCTGTTGATGCTGATATGAAACAAAACAGGCAGTGACTGCAGAAGGTGAGCTAACCAAACAAGGACCAAACTTGAATGTATAAAGAAAGTGAATGGGTGTTGGATACTATTAAAGAAGAGTAAACTAGCATCTCTGGAAATGCAAAGATGGAATTAGGAAAGCAGTTGAAACTCACAGGGATGTGATAGGCAAGAAGAATGGCTTCTATGTACACAGACAGCAAAAAGAAAGCAAAGTTGTTAACCCACTGTTGGATGGAGTGGGTGACCTAAGGTAACAACAAAAGGCTTTGAAGAAGCAATGTCTTTGCTTGAGTCTTCACTGGCAAGGCCTATTGTGACACCTCCCAGGTCTCTGGCTCCATGGATGAGGGGAGAGCATTGGATGTCTTTTAGTTTGAGTTCATTGAGGCTGTAGATGCGGTCTCCTGTAGGAGATCAAGGTGATGTAGACTAAATGGATGACCCACTACACTGTTGGTGTGAAAAGGTATTAGTCTGACTGGAAACTAGTTACCAGAATTATTCTCAGAAGTTAATAATGGGGCAAAAACTGTTTAATGTCCTCATCAATAAGCTCATCAATGGGATGAACTGCATCCTTAGCAAGTTTGTGGGTGACACTACATTGAGGCAGGGGGAGTATTGCTGATATTCTGGACGATAGGGCTGCCATCCAGAGGGATCTCAGCAAACCGGAGTGCTGGACCTACAGGAACCTGCTCAAGTTCAACAAAGACAAAATATGAAGTCCTGCATGTGCATTTAAAACCTTATGTATGAACAGTCTGGGGACTGATGGGCTCGGTAGCAGCTATGCAAAAATAGGACCTGGGGGTCCCAGTATACAAGCTGACTATCAGTCAGTGTTCTTCTTGGAAATAAAGGTTAACTGCTTAGTGAGCTAGATCAACAGGAATGTATCTAGTAGACTGAGGGAAGCAGTAATTCTTCTCTACTCAACACTTATAAGGCTGTGTCTGGAGTATTTGACTGGACAAAGCACTGAGAAACCTAATGTAACTTTTATATTGGCCTTGCTTTGAACAGGGTATTAGAACAAATGACGTGCAAAGGTTCTTTTCAAAGAAAATAACGATACAATTTTATGAGCAAAGCATTGTGATGACCTTAAGATTTGTAGTAATATTAGTAAACATGAACTGGATTCATAAAGGCTAGAAAGGTTTGTCCCTTGCAGATTTCACTATAGTCATCTAACTTGCTCCTGACATTTTGGAATGTATGAAATAAATCAGGATTTGGATGAGGACATGGCCTTTTTTGTTTGGCTCTGACCCTCCTTTGGCCTGTGTGGCTTTTACATAATATTGAGGGGTTATCAGTGGTGCATAGGGGCAAGAAAAGCGTAGAGCTAGAAATGGCTGGAATCTGACCAAAAATGCTCCTAAAAGAAGCACAATTATTTTATGGATAGCGTTAGATGAATTAGTTTAGGGTTATAAACCAAAAGATGTTATTCCCTGGACCTACAGCAGTGAAGTAAAACATTCAGTGCTAACAGTTATGTTATGATGGTATCACTGGTATGTTATTGCAAAATATCTTGAAAATAATTTTTAGTGAATTTTACTGTCATAATTACAAAAGGCTGTTTAAGGTCAGTTGTTCAAAAGGAAAACAAAGAAACAAAATAAAAATTAACTGAGAGGTTTTTCCTAGTTACTGTGCTTTATAGTATAATAAAATTAAGAACATTGTTTTATTGCATGTGCTTGTGCAATGTGTTGACTAAGACTTAATGGGTTTAATGCAAAAATTACCAAAGTTTTCCAGTTATTGTAATTAATATTTAATTTGCTGTGAAAGCTTTCACCAACCGATTAAGTGTGAATAAACTGAAATAAGAGAATTTTATGAGCCATTGAAAAATGAACTTCAGCCAGACGGTTCTCCTTCATATTCCAGTCCTGGTATTTGGAAGAAAGTAGTTTGTACTACCTTTTAACAACCTCATTTGTATTTTCTATCACATATGAAAAGTGATATAAAACTTGATTCAGTACTACCTAATGAAACTTCCAGAAGAGAGTTATGGAGCTACCCATCCTTTAAGGAAAAAAAATCATCCTAAGAATAATCTATCTGGGATATAAAACCCAGGAGTCACCCATAATAAAGACCATTATCCCATCATTATTTTATGCCTTCATTACTAATAAAACTCATAGAATCAATAATTTATGTTGATACTAGCTATCCAATTGAAAAATCTTTTCATTTTGGAATTTGTTATCAAATTAATATGGATTCCAGATGAACTCATGCTGTCCTGTTACAATTTCTTTCAGTAATTGCAACCAGTGAAGGAAGATTTGAAACAGAAAGCAATTCACAAGGTCTTTCTAAACATAAATACATAGCTTAATTACAACCTGCTATAATGTGGCCATCATCCTCTCTTCTATAGGAAAATCCTGAGTAATGAATGTAAGTTTAGAACTGGCTTGCTACAGTTATTAAGGTCTGAGCATCTCTTACAGCTTTTAATCCACATGGTTGTCATCACTTTTGGGACACATGCAGAAACATCCTCAGTACAATTAAATACTTAATAAATTTAATAATTGTGGGAGTCTGAGACAACTGAGTTGACAGCTCTTTGGTTGCTTTACAATGGGGCTAATTGGCCAAGATATTACTTAGCTCTTGCCTTTTCAGAACTCTGGCTGTTACTTCTTCTGACTCTTGACATTAAAGCGTTAATGGTGATAAAGAAATCACTAAGTACATCCTTTCATTCCCAGTGATTTGCAGGCCGCATGCTTCATGACCTGGAATACCTACCAATAACTTTGCATGACTTCTGCTTCCAGATGCCTGCTTTCTTCAGAATCACCCTTGTAAATGTGATCTGAAGCGTTTATGTTCCCCCAGAAACAAATAATGTTGAATTTACTTTCTGTATCCCATATTTTTAGTGCAACAACTGTAGTTCATGGTTTCTATTTAAAACCCTGTACATTCCTGTGGTGCCAGCTAGATAACATTCATTTTACATCCAGCATATAAAGCTTGATACTACCATTAGGTTAATAAAAAAGTACCACAGATGAGATGTTATTTTCTCTACTGCCAGGTCTTTTGTTTTGTTTTGTTTGAGCCCCGAAAATAACTGGTGCCCTCAGCTTTCATTTATTATTTTTTCTTTCTTTTTCTTTTGTTTTCCAGTGTTTTATTTTATTCTTATTTTCTCTGCTGTCCATCAAGCTTGTTGGAGGTTCTGTCCTCAATATCAGGTTGCTATCTGTAAGAAACTGTAAGATTTTGTTGCTATCTCTGGACTCTTATATCTCAAATCAGCAGAATTTATTCCAGAATCACCTATTTCACATTTTCCTTTAGTTGATACAAAGGGTTCTGCATTCTCATCACACAAGTATGAATACCAAATTTTTCCTACTTGGGTGATACTTAAGATTCTTTCACTGATGTGTAAAGCCTACTCTCTCACAATCACTTTCTTGCTCACCTCAAAGAAGGCTGGGTTACAATATTTTTAATCCAAATATTACTTTTAATGGTACATTTGTGGAGGTATAATAACTATGTTTACATGTTCACAGATGTAATCATGTTCATCTTCCCCCAGGGCATAAGATGGGGCATTCAACCCTGGTCCGTGATGGTTTTTTGTCTTTATATATGTGTAGTGAAGGGAACTGTTTTCAGCTTTTTAATGATGTCATTCCAGTAAAATAATGTGCTTGAATTCGTTTTGTTAAAATAGAAATGAAGCATGTATACACAGTCTATTCCAGAATATCATGATGTTTAACCCTTCTTATTACCAGAGACATAAGTTTGCCAGTAGCAGCATATGCTGTGTATATGCAGTCTACCCTTATGTCTTTTTGCTTCTGGAGACAATGATCTGCAGGGTAGATTAAAGTCAACACTATACATACAGCTTTACTTTTTCCCTCTCCAAAGGCTAGTTTCTGACTGAATCTAGCAAATTACTTTTTTTGTTCGTTAGTTTCAATGAGGCATTTGGAACTGTTTTATTCCACCCGCTTGAATTGAAAGCTTTTTTAAATTTTTTTAGCAATGTAACATATCTCCCTGTACTACAAATGTAAGTAGAATCATTTTTTATGAAACTTGTTTTAGTTGCATAATACATACGTACTTTAAACTAAATATTATGTACTTTGTCTATTAATATTTCATTGAGACTATTTAATATGAACGTAACATCTTGATTTTAAAGAAAAAGGATTTTTTTAAAGTAAAAGGACTATTTTTATCAGTGTAGAATTCCAAATGAAGCAATCACACTTCAGAGTGGAATTGGAACATTATTTAAAATTTTTCACAGTTCCTATCATATAGCAGTGAAAAAACTCAGATAAGCTGATCCCTCTTTTCTTCTGGTTTATAATTTCCTTTAACACATTCAAAGTTACAGGTACATTTTATTTCATTAACAGCAAGTGAACCTGAAGTGAAGGGACAAGGTCATATTTTTCAATTTCCAAAATAAGATCAGGAAAGCATAAGAAATAATGAAGTATTTGGAAAAAAAATCCATGAAGACAGCCTATGAAATATCTGCACTTCTGCAGTTGTAGAATTTAGTGTGCTATAGGTAAACAAGAATGAAAAAAACTCTATAAATTATAATATTATAATAACTATCTGTTTATCCATATTAATAATCTGAAAAACTCATCTTTACCAGCAAGTTGGCTGATTTTGTGTATCAAACATCAGAGGAAAAAAAAAATAATTACAAGTTTGTGTTCAAGGAAAGATTAAAAGTGAAAGTGTGACCTAATGTGCCTTATCCAGCCCAGCATTCCCTTAATATCTTGGTTTATATGTATCAGATATAAAACCATGGAAATAACATGTCCTAATTTTAGCCATCTGAATCTTGACTCAATAAGTTGTTTAGGCTCACTGTATGTATAGGGAAATGAAAGATGTCCATTCATTCCATGTATTTCAGGTTGGCAAAAATGAACTTTACAAAGTATGAATTGTATTAATAACTTGAAAAGGAGCTTAAGCAACTGCAACAGACCAAACATGGTGTTCAGCTTCAGACTGTTGACATCTAGATTCAGATTTCTAAGTATTTGGGTTTACCTTTCAGATATGCAAGAGCAACTATTACTTGGGGGATAATGGAGTCCTTCCCTACCGTGACTATAAAGCCCATGATTAATGTATGTATACAATATAACTATATTTTTTGTATGATATTGTTCTATTAAACCTCCATTCCACATGTGCATACACTCGCAGACATACAGAAACTCAAACACACAGATCTGCTTTTTTTCTTTTTGTGTGTTGAAATACCCATCATCTAAAAAGCATTAGAGCCTCCCCCGAAACAAGATATCCCGTCATAGTAAATGGAAATGAAATCACTACACTCAAATGATTCTTGAAAGCCTTTCTGTTTACAGTATGTCTAAAATGACCCAAACAATCCATTGACTGTATTGATCTACTCAAGTGATCCATTGGCTGGAGATGTCATTGATATCTAACTCATATGTAGACACTTTAAATATCTAAATCCCACCACATGGCATGAATATGCTGAATATAGATCTCTATTGTCTTTCTAGGAGCTGTATACCATTGGACATCTTCATGACAGACTAGCCAATATGTCACTTATGATCCTCATGATTGCACTGATTATAGCAGAATTATGCCAGGTTATGTGATAAAAGCTCATCTGCACACTTAGAAAGGAGCAAAGAGAGTAAGTGGTGTTGATGGTCTTGGGGAGGAGTCCAAATAATACCCTGCCCCATCTTCTCCCAGACCATCACAGGGTCCATTGGCCCTTCAAAAGCCCATCTCCGCAACCACAGAGGAGCACAGGAGGGTCCAATGGCAGGCAGGAACCCAAATTAAGGACTCAGAGGAAAGAGCACCCTGTTCAGGCCACTCCCATGCCTGTCCCAGGAGAGCCTCAGCCCCAGTGCACAAGCCTGAAACCCTCTAAGATGACTCAAGGGGAGCAGCTCTCCAGGACACCTTTTGAACTGAGGGTGGTTACTGCCAATGAGTATGGGACACATTATGGTATGCAGGGGAAGAGCATTTCAGGATTGCACAAGACTTATTACGGGTGATTAGGGGAGGAATGAAAGGCAGGGAAAGGAATGGATTTAGGTAATTTGGGGAGGAAAAAGTATGGAAAGTAGAGGAGTAAGAGGATAAAAAGGGCTGATCATGTGCAAATAGTTTGCTGGTTGGTATGCTTGTCTGGCTGTGCCCTGTGCCTGATCAGCGCAGTCTGTCCTGTCTTCTTCTTTAACTCTTTTCTAAGTTATTCCTGGGTGATGCACCCTCTGTTTGGTGTGCATGTGTATGCACGGGGTTTGGGTGCCAGCCACTGGAATCAGACCAGGGGTCAGAGGGCCCATGTGGCTGTGATGCCAGGAACTGAAGAGACCAGAATGAATGGATTTAAGTGCCAAAAACTGGAGTGGGACCTGGGATCACAGGGACCTGTGTGTCTGTGGTGCAGCACCTGGAGTGAGTGAGGGTCTGGGTGCTAGCTGCTGGACGGGGTCAGTGGGCTGGAAGCACTGGAGTGAGTGAAACCAAATGCCAGCCACTGGGCTGGGATCAGGGTCATAGAGGGATGTGTGTCTATGGTGCCAGCAACTGGGAACGGCCTGAGAGCTGGGGATGTGTGCTTTTCTCTGAGAGCTACAGCACGGGAGGAGCTGGCTATTGGAGGCACCAGGAGAGTCCCAACCAGCTGCGAGAGGGACCATGGTGCCTGGCAGTCTCTAGGAACAAGACCCACTAGAATGTGTGTCTCTAATGGTGAGAGCACAGAGGAGTTGGCCATTGGAGACCTAAGGAGTCCCAGCCAGCTCTTGGTGTATGGGGCTCTGTGCATGTGTGTGTATCTGTGTGTGTGTGTGTGTGTGTCTGTGTGTGTGCATGTGAGCAGGAGCGAGATGTAGTGTATGAGTAACTGGAGTAGGGTTGTGGCCTCAGAGGCTCCTGTATCCAGGTCCCAGCAACTGGAGAGACTGGGATCCAGGGGCAGCTACCAGGCAGACTGAGTGTCCGAGCCCAGCTGCTGGAGAGATCCACCTTGTACATACATATCCTCACTAGTGGTTCTCTGTCTTGCTCAGCCAGAGAGGGGAGCAGGATGAGGCCGTTGGTACTGCCTGTGTTTGTGTGATTGCTCTGTGTGTTTGTCTGTGATCTGTGTAGCTGGACATGTACAGGTGTATGTAGGTGTTGTATACCTGTGCTCCGCACGCATATGACTGCTAGGAATATATGATGAGCCTAGTTTCAGGTTGGACCTGGAGGCATGAAGCTTTGGCAGCCTTTCCTCTGTCAGCCTGTCATATCAGGCACAATATTTTCCTCTAAACAGATTTAATCCACTATAATCAGTAGATCACAGTAGAATTTAATTCACAATTTGCATAATGATTTAACTAATGACAAATACTTTCACTTAGTGGCAAGTGATTTCCTGTATCGGTATGTGGACATAGTATTGAAGCCTGAAAAATTTATTTGATTATGCAAAATAATTGAATCCTTACCAAGTAAATATCAAACCACTTTTAAGTCTTTCAGGATAGGTGTTGATATTTCAGCTCACTGATGAACTTTACTCATATTCAAAATTCTTTAATTAACATAGTCTGTTTAGGAAGAAAGGATTGTTGCTTATAATAAAGGAATCACATGTGAATGAATTATGTAAAATATTTCTTGTTCCTCCCACTTGCAAAGACTAATACTCAAAATTGATTACAAGTAGCCAAATAGCTAAGTTATCGGTATCTTATTTACTTGACCACCTAATCAGTCAAATCTCATTAAGTTTCTTAGCATATAAAAATGTAAAGTTCACAATTCAATAAATTCTTTTAGTTCATTTTCTGGGTAATTACTGGGGAGTTCACTGTAAACTAAAAGGTTTGGGGTTTTTTTTTAGGGCTTTAGCCCTAATCACCTATGTATTTTGTACCTAAACTTGTGCTACATGTACCAAAACAGAGTTTGCTAGAATAACGGTATTTTTTCCACAAGTCTGTTCTGTAGCTGGAATACCTTATCCAAGTTGGCTGCTTTTTATTTGTTTTCATTATTAAGGACTAATATAGCTATAATTATGCTGATGTGGGTAAAGTTAATAGAATTTTTAATAGTAGTATAACTTTATTAGGACTGAAATTCAATACCTTTTGAATTACAAAGTAAGCATTTTGTCTGCCAGGCTACATGGTCTTTAGATAATGTTAGCCACAGGAACATAGACATATTATTCAGCTACTTGAGGGCTCACACATTTTTCTGTTAATGTAATAGAAACATAGTGAAAAGAATTAATAACAGAATACTAGTTCAAACCAAGTTCAAACTGAAAGTGCTCCTCAGTTTCTATTGAGTTACCTGTGTGAAAGACAGAGTTCATTTCCCTTAGGCTGTTTGTCAGAGAGGAACAAGAAATTATTTCACTACATTTGTAGACTTCATGTTTTTTTCCATAACCATAGACGTAAAATTTCTCTTAGGGTCAAGATGAAGTTTTGTTTCAGAGTCGAACACCTACACCCATATGTGTATTATGATGTGATTTTGTTTTGTCTTTGCACATAATGAAATATTGACATTTTCCTGTGGAAGATATTCAATTTTTGACTCATAAAAGGGCTTGAAAGCATGAGTTTTGCCTGCAGGTTGAGTTCACAGTGAATACTTCAGGAAGTGATCTTCAGCTTCGAATTTTCTTGTCATTCTGCTTAATGCTTAATTGGTTAATGAAGCCAAAGGGGCAATCAGAAGACTAGCAAACAATATCTATAGGTGATGATATATTGAAGGCACCTATGTCTATGCCTCCTGCCAATTCATATGATAGAAAACTTTACCCAGAAGAAATAGCTCAGTTATGTTTTCTGCTGAAATTTAAGGTAACTGTCTACCTTTTAAATTGATTTGATAGATAGACTTGCAATAGGCTAAAGCCTAGTAGTTTCATATTGGCAAATCCCTTCACTTTTACCTATGACCTGCCATAATAGTTCCTCAAATGCTGTTGAGTCATTATTAGCAGTGACTGGGAGGGCTTTCAATTTTTAGTCTTTTTCATGTGGATCAGGTACTACTAGTCACTCTATCAATACTTGCATCTTCAGTTCATTTCCATGTTGTTTTTCTGCTACATTACTCTACTGTGGGCTGAATGAAGGACTATATTTTAAATCTATTCAGGTAGAACTAAATGTATTCTAAGTGAAATTAACATAACATTCAGCCAACCCTTTGTAAAACTGAGTATTTAAGCATGGCTGAGTTATATAAGCTTTTCAGTATCTGCTGTGAACTGTACATATTTTTGTCACGAGAGTGACACTTTGTCAAGAGAGTGCACTTCACTTGTAAGATGGAAGTAAAAATACAGTTTATTGATATAGAATAGGGAGTTAAAGTTCAGTGCAACAGTGATTTAACAAGATTTGATGGCAAGGGACACTTGATTATTTACTGCATAGAGGACAGGGTCAGACAAAACTGTCAGGGAGACCCTCCCGTTGAGTCATGAGGTTTGGAAAAGGATCCCCTTGCTTTCTAAACTCCTTCTCAGAGAGGAGTCTAGGTGTGGCTAGATCCACTCCTAGTCCCTGACTTGGTCAACAGTTTATGTCTAAAGGATTATATGTGCACAATCAATCCTTTTTATCACTTAGATAAGATTTCAAAATTTAGCATGCTATTAGTCATTTACCAAGGATGTGTTGTGGCAGGAATCTCTCAACCTCGAGGAGTAACCTTGAGAGGTGTCCCTGCTCAAGGGGAGATCCCAGCAGGCAGCCTGCTGCCGTGCAGGAGAGCTCAAAGGGCTCTTGGGCTGCTCACTATTTATGGGGGATGATTGACTCATAGTCATATTTGCATACCGACCACAGAATTTAGTTTCTTCGGTGGGTGCATTGCACAATAGCCCTTGGCTATTGTGTTGTTATCTGTCTCCTGAATGCACTTTGAGCTGATGCAGCCATCATGACCAGATGCATCCACTACAACCATCAACAGTAGTCATCACCTGAGCAGGGTTACAGGAGATAAATGTCGGGGGGGGGGGGGGGGGGGAGAGCACGGGAAGCACGCCATCACAGTTTTATTGGTGACATCTGAGGCATGAAAGTGGTTTCTATCATTGTCTTTTAACCAAAGCCATTGACAATAATTGGGGTACTACAGCTGTTTCCACAAAGCTGATGAAGAGTTTAGAAGTCTTCTCTGATAATTCCTAATAATGTACAAATCCTGACTACAGGAGGAATCAAACAACAAGAAAGATCTTTGTTTCTCAGAGACTCAAGCCTTTTCACTCAGTATTTCAGTCAAAAATGCTCTTGGTCTGATCACTTTATTTTGTTTAGGAAAATTATTTTCTACTCTTCCCTGAGATTTTTTTTTGTGATTTGCTATTGATTCCCTTACATTTAAACTCACCACAGATGCAATTTTGTATTCCCCTCCCTCTGTTAAAACTAACCTTTAACATAATTCTTCTTGAACTGGAAATTAGTTTTGGGTAGTGATATGTTTGTGTTTTGGATAAGGGTGGCTTTATACTGGTCCCATTAAAGGTGTGACATTAGGTAGCAGAGATCTTAAATGAAGAGCTGTAGATACACCTACCAACTGAAGATGTTTCCTCTAAACCAAAATAGTTTAGAAAACTTAGGACCTGACCATTAGACAGACCAACTTCCTTTTGGCATTTTATTTCTACAGGTATGATCAATGTGATGGCACTATTTGGTCTGCAGGTAAATTATTAGGCGGCTGTTGCTGAAGCTCTGACCTGAGATTCAGCTAACTGAGCAGTGTGTGGACAACTGCCAGACATAGCAAAGGAAACTGCTAGAAATGACAAATAACAGGGCAGGAAGCTGAAAGAAGTTACAGGTAACCCCATTACAGCTGACAATCACTCAGATAGTCCAGGAGGAGGTATGCGAGAGATAGCTGAGCTTTAGGGAAGCGCTGAGGGCCTTTTGGTGAGGGGAATCTCCCAAAGCCAGCAGCACCTCAGTAATCTCACCAGTGATACCACATAAATCTAAGATGACCTTAGTAATAGTATCAGAAGTTCTGGTTATGGATGTAGCAAAACTGGACCCAAAGGAGAAACAGTAATTACAGGTGGGTTATTTATCTGGGAGAAGACTTGTGAGGATAAAGAAAAAAGAATCAAGAAATGAGAAAAGAAAATACAAAAGATGCAAATCATGTGGTCAGTGATGTCAGGGGTACCTGTTAGGCAGCCCTGACCTTGATGACCTCACCTTAAATTAGGTCAATAAACTAAACTTGTTTTTCTGATTATACCATGCAACCAGATGATCTGCTTCATCAGTCAGGAAGGACTGAGGTGGGGGAGATGCAGAGCTGCTTTCCCTGGCTAACCCTGCCAGACAGGTCAATCAAGCATCCAGATACCACCATCACCATCTCAGTGCTTGTTCCACGCCTAATGACACTGGCATCTTCCTAGCCACTTCCTAGCAGAAACCAAGCAACATTCTTTTGGTTAATTAATAGAAAAATTGCCATAAGAAATTTCCCTTGGACCATAATTAGTTTTGTTATTTACTCACATTTCCTCCACAGAAAAAATAGTTGCATAACTGACTATCAGACTGAACTACAAAAAAGTATCTCTTTACTTTCATGGAGATAAGTTAATATCATTGGAAATGACTGTACATTTTTTCCATTTAAAGATTAATGTCCATCATGATAAAAGTGAATATATGGTACTGAGTCTGACCTTTTATAAATACCTAATGAATTTCAAGTATATAGTGGTCAGTCAGATCTTTTTTTAACATTAGAGTTTCTTGGAAATTTTTCAATGACTGTTTCTTTCATAGTATTACACTGATGTACCAAAGCAGACACTATTAATGGAAATATATATTTTATATAAAACTTCTATTGAAGATTATTTTCTTCATCAAATAAATTCTCTCATGAGAGAGAGAGGGACAGACTGACTCCAAAAAGCCAACTGGATGACTAATGGATGACTGCTTTCAGCAGGGATGTGGAAGATGCCTTGAATCTACCCTAACCAGTTAGCTAAAGAAGCAGATTCTTGTTCAATTTCAAATCCAGTTAGTAATTTATTTAAGTGGAAGAGCATCAGAGTCTCTATAAAGTCTCTATAAAGACCATAGTTTGAAGGTCAAGCCATTCAGTTAGGATATATATCCTGAATATGAGCCAGCAGTGTGCCCAGGTGGCCAAGAAAGACAATGGCATCCTGGCTTGTATTAAGAATAGTGTGGCCAGCAGGAGTAGGGAAGTGATCGTGCCCCTGTACTCAGCACTGGTGAGGCCGCACCTCGAATCCTGTGTTCAGTTTTGGGCCCTTCACTACAAGAGAGACATTGAGGTGCTGGAGCGAGTCCAGAGAAGGGCAATGAAGCTGGTGAAGGGTCTGGAGAACAAGTCTTATGAGGAACAGCTGAGGGAAGAGTGGCTGGAAAGCTGCCTGGCAGAGAAGGACCTGGGGGTGTTGGTTGACAGCCGCCTGAATATGAGCCAGCAGTGTGCCCAGGCGGCCAAGAAGGCCAATGGCATCCTGGCCTGTATCAAAAATAGCGTGGCCAGCAGGACTAGGGAAGTGATTGTGCCCCTGTACTCGGCACTGGTGAGGCCGCACCTCGAATACTGTGTTCAGTTTTGGGCCCCCCACTACAAGAGGGATATTGAGGTACTGGAGCGCGTACAGAGAAGGGCAACGAAGCTGGTGAAGGGTCTGGAGCAGAAGTCTTATGAGGAGCGGCTGAGGGAGCTGGGACTGTTTAGCCTGGAGAAAAGGAGGCTGAGGGGAGACCTCATCGCTCTCTACAACTACCTGAAAGGAGGTTGTAGCGAGGTGGGGGTCGGTCTCTTCTCCCAGGTAACAAGTGATAGGACAAGAGGAAATGGCCTCAAGTTGCGCCAGGGGAGGTTTAGACTGGATATTAGGAAATTTTTCTTCACCGAGAGGGTTATCAAGCATTGGAACAGACTGCCCAGGGAAGTGGTTGAGTCGCCATCCCTGGAGGTATTTAAAGGACGTTTGGATGAGGTACTTAGAGACATGGTGTAGTGATGGTTTTTGGCAGTGTTAGGTTTATGGTTGGACTCGATGATCTTAAAGGTCTTTTCCAACCTATATGATTCTGTGATTCTGTGATTCTGTGGGAACTGGGGTTGTTTAGCCTGGAGAAAAGGAGGCTGAGGGGAGACCTTATTGCTCTCTCCAACTACCTGACAGGAGGTTGTAGAGAGGTGGGGGTCAGTCTCTTCTCCCAGGTAACAAGTGATAGGACAAGAGGAAATGGCCTCAAGTTGCACCAGGGGAGGTTTAGACTGGATATTAGGAAATTTTACTTCACTGAAAGGGTTATCAAGCATTGGAAGAGGCTGCCCAGGGAAGTGGTTGAGTCGCCATCCCTGGAGGTATTTAAAAGACGTTTGGATGAGGTGCTTAGGGACATGGTATAGTGGTGGTCTTGGTAGTGTTAGGTTTACGGGTGGACTCGATGATCTTAAAGGTCTTTTCCAACCTATACGATTCTGTGATTCTGTGATTCTGTGATAGAACATTTCAAGGCTTCTCAGAATCAGGTAGAGCAAAAGTGATAGCAGTGTCTCCTGGACTATAGTTAGACTGCTAAATAGAGAGTCCAAGGATTGAGCCATGCACCAAGACCAGCTGTCACTAACTAGATGAGATAATTGCTGCACAGGGTCTCCTAAATAACCTATCCCTTTATCATGAAGAGATCTAGGTGGTGAGTCCAAAACAGAGTGAGGAAGTGAGACAACAATCAATCGGTGTAGGCAACCATCAGTATTTTCCTTGAGCTTTTCACCAAAATTGGGAATAAACCTCTTAAGACCAATGTAGCTTTAAGAAGCAGGCATTCTCTTTATTGCAGCGCTGGATGCATGGGGGATCTTTCCGCCTAACGTGCATACCAGTTTACACAGATCTAGGTTCATTTGTACAGTATATCTTTCCATATGCATAGGTTTTCAAACTACTAGGCAGGACTATGTTAATTAGTAGCTTACATAATGATGATTTAGCATAATGCATGCTCAGTTTTTCATGTGGGGGTCCTTTGGTGGTCGCTGGTGGTTGTAGACCCCAAAACCATGCTTTTCAGGTCATGAATTCAGCATCATTCTTCCTTTTAAGGCTTAATTTTCTCCATTGTTAAATATCATGTGCTGGAAGATCTGGTTTTACCAGGATATTCTTGGGTTTTCTTTTGTTTCTTCTTGGCTGACCCTTTGAACTTCAGTCTTTACATGTTCCTCACTTATTTTCCAACAAGCTCACTCACTATGTTTAATAGCATAGATATGCCTTGTTAGCCAGATAAACCTAGGATTTTGTATTGTTGACTGTTAACTGTTCCCTTTTCTTGAGGGGGCTTCCTTATCTTTCCATAAAAAAAGATTTACTAGTTCTTTCTTCCTTTCCGTTTTGCAGAAAAAATGTAAACTGCAAAAACTGTTTGTTGCAAATGGAACTAATTGTCTTTACCCAACTCTCTCCTGTCTTCTTGTATATTAGTATTAGAGCAAACCTGAGTGAGTAGATATATTTTGTGTGTGCATGGATGCGTGTGTGGGCACACATATTTGTATGCTTTTATGTAAGCTAAGGAACTCTTGTATGTCTAACAAACACTGACTACAGTATGTGTTGCAGCCTTTTGTGTTTGTGATGGATTTTTGATGAAGTGAAAAATATTTTCTTCTTCTTATCTTAGTTGATTATCCCTTATCATCCTCATACATTTTTCTCCTTTTTTGTGTAGAAGAAGAGATTGGCTGCTAGCTCATAACAGTAAGTGAAATCAGGACACTTAAGAAATAGCTAATAAACTGTTTGTAAAATGACAAACATCATACTATGTCTAGCAAATAAGCAACATTTCTCATAATTTGATCTCATCTCCCATTGTTTATCTCTTTTGACACATAACAAATAGATACCATCTTTATTAACTTAGTCATTCATCCTTTCTGTAAGTGTGCTAATCAGTATTTGAAACTGGATGCAAAACAATAAGAAGGAGTTGGGGAGAGGGAGGTTTCTTATTTTTCCTCTAGCCATGCTCACAATTGCATGGACCAGTAGAAAGGAAGGCAGCTGGGTTTACTTTTCTTTTCATTCCACATCAACTTCAGAACTAGCTGTTCTTCGTTTAGGACAAAATCTATTTGTTGAATTTAGCATACAGTGTTATGTATTGTCACCCACATGAGATAAAACAATAATTTAATCAGGAGATTTGGCTATAACATAGCCATCTAGAAGTTCTTATTTCTCAGTCTGAATAAAACGTTTTGTCAAAAAAAATAGCTTTGCAGTGAGATTCATCTTATTCTGAGAAAAATGTCTAAATTGGGATACAGAAGTTGTGCTGTGGGGGTGCCTGTTTCTCTTCATTGAATATAAAAGAAATGTAGGATGCCTAATCAAGATGCAGATGTTTAACTTTTCAGCATTTAAATTAGGTGAGATAAATGCCAACTGTAGTTTCAGAAGAAATACGAAAGCTTTTTACCAATCTAAAAAAGCCTAACTACCCTCACATTTACACCCTGCAAATACACCAAGCTGCTAAATGGACAAGTGATAAAAATGTTCTCATCTGACTGTACTTAGTCTTAGTAAGTACAAAATCCAAAATAGATCATTTTTATGGTATTAAAAATCCTGGTAATTTTCTACTACTTTTTCTAGATGTACATTAAATTTAGTAACACTTTTAAAATTGATTTTGTAGAGAAGGCATGCTAGAACAAAGACAAGGTCATGAAGCCCTATAGTTCCACCAATAGGAGTATAACACATATAACATATTTTGGGACTTTTTAGTGATTATCAGCAGATTTCTAATCATTAGGAAGGAACATGACTAAATGTAGCTGTAAAATCTTAAATGTAAAACTTCACCATTCAAATATCTATCTGGGATTTAGATCACAATTCTGAAACTTGTTCAATGCAGTAGACTTGTGCTACTTTGTAGTCAAACCTTGAGGATCAGACCTACATGATTTCTATTTCTTTCTTAGAAATGTGAGTTTGTATGTTCAGATGAACTTACACAGCTTACATCAAAACAAGTGGTCTTGAGTGTGTATTATTGAGACCACCACAGAGTCCTTTTGAAAATCTTAACTGTAAACATCACTAAGTATTTTTTATACCAGTAGTGCTAACATATTTACTTACATCTAACCATTTTACTTTATATGTTAAGTATATTATTTGGATTTAAATATGTGATGACAAATACTTGTTCGTGGCCTACTAAGTTATTTATAGGATTATTTTTCAAACAGTAGATAAATATATTTAATACTTTTTTGTCAACAATCATGATTCAAAGAACACATATTTTAAAAATAAAAATAAAAACAAGATCAGCAAGCCAATTACAAAACAAACAAACAAACAGACAGATTTTCCTTTAGCAACTTTTAAAATCTCTGTTTTAGAAATTGTGCCTAATTTCTTACTTATGCTTGAAGCACAATAACTGTTAGGCTTAATGGAACACGGAGAAGTTATTAAGGGTTAAATTTCAGCAGATGGTTTCAGAATTATTTTACATACTAAAAAGATAATATTAAATCTTTAAGGAAATATCCTGAAACCCAAGAATGCTGGTCATACAGCAAAAATCTTATCTTATCAATAAATGAAACACAACTGAAAACTTAATCTAGAATATGTAAATTATAATACCTAAATCAAACTAATGAAAACATGTTCAGACTGCACAGTTTATTTCTGTTCAAGATATTTCTCTACTATGCTTAATCATTCATGCTGTATTAAGTAGTTTATACAATTAATAATTATGAAAGCTAAAATTTTAATTTCAATTTTAAGGAAAAACATAAAGATATAAACTGAGTTGGTATTTTGTTTCACTGTTAAAAACACAGTTGACAAAACTGTGACCATGGCTATCTAGAATAAAAAGCACAAAAGAATTCAATTTCAAAAGTATTCAGAAAAGGCTGTATAAATAAATGACACTTGCAAACTATCATGTCCCAGATCCAACACCCATTTAAGTTCATAGTAAGGAATAAAAAAAATTAATTGAACTATTAGTTATATCTTACAGTGCAGGTGAATCAGTGAAGATGATCTGGAAGATTTGCATTGCTACCTACAGTTATAAGCAGTTGTGCTGGGTCCTTGTCCTTCACCTCTCTGACATATATAACACTTTCTAAGAATCTGACCCATCTTTTTCTGAAGCACATTATTTCAAAGTAAACTGTAAGTCAATGTAGCATACATATGAGTCATAAATAGCTGGCACAGTATGGAAAATAGAATCCCTACATTAAAGCATTAATCTGATATTACCTATTACAAACAATTACTATCTTTATACTGTTATTGTGATCACTTAGAAGAGGTGACTCATGTTCTTTAGCTGAACTGGCATAGGGCAGGGACCTCACATGAACAGTTTTTATATTTAATTCTTTCTAGTGCATACTGATCTTATCCACACTTGGAATGAGTTGCTACTTACCCAAAAGGTTTTTGCACATAATTCCCTCTGTATTGTCTGGGCACACTGTTCATAATACCTGTTGAAAAGACCTTTGCAGCATGACAGTAAGGATTCATGCTACATACGTCTACAGCTGGGACAGAAGGGGATGTCAGAGAGTGCAAAACTTTACAGGACACATTTGGAAGTCTCAGCCAAACAGGGGAACTTATTTTTATCTGTATTGCTTCTTGGAGTGGTCATGAAATGTATTTTGTCTGGGAGTGACTAACTCACTTCATGTCATTCGACTGACAATATTCAGGATTTTTCATATTATTTCAAACTTCAATACACCAAAAATAAGTCCTGCATGTTTTTTACGTGGTTCACAGGATAAGGACAGAGTGTTTGGGCTTCTGTAGTACTGTATGAGAGAAAAATCAAGCTGATTGATAGATTAAATGTATTGATTTGTGTCTAGATAGGAAGACTTGAGCATTTTGTATTGCTAGTTTTAGTACTTATCCAAGGAACCTGGAATGTTTTGAGCATGCACACATACATACACACACACACAAAAAGCCCCAAACAAACCCCAAATAAAGAAAAAAAACCCAAACCACTTTTCTCTTTATTCTCAGATATTGTGCCAGACACTACTTCATGATTAGTAGTATGCCCATTTGTAACAAAATTTCTTTCTGTAAGTACAATGTAATTATTATTACTCTCAAAACCTTGTTCTTCTTCAAACTTCTCAAAACCTTGGTTAGAATGATCAACCTAAGTTGATCATTCTAAATTGGTATTACCAATAACAGTGTACTGTAATTCAACTAACACTGCTTTTTCCTCATAGATATCGTCCTTATTTTCTTCATTTCTAAATTATTGCCCCTCACTATTTCCTAGAACAGTAAGATGCCAATCATATATAGTTTTTATCTGCATTAGAAACAGATGTTTATCATTCACCCCAGCAATTTCCAAAACTAGAGTGCCATTTTTATTCCAGAAGATGATGATAAAGAAAAAAGATAAAGCAATAGCTAATTTTAGAGCAATATATTTCATAAAATCCTTTTAGTACAGAACAAAATCAAACAGAACAATCACAAGAATATTCACACTCTGCTTTTCTTACTTTTTCACAAAGTAGAATAATGCCATATAAGAAGAAAAAGTCTAACTTTTAGCAACATCTATGAAGTGCTGAATTTAAAAATATTTTAAAATTCCAAAAATGTAATTGTTTTTCACTTACATTCTGAAAAATATTGCATGCTTCTTACCCATTTAAACTGTGTGTCAAAAAGCACATGACAATGAATTTCAAGCTGTGTCTGCTAAGGGAGAACATCACCACTTCTGTCAGTGCTTGTACTCAAATTTAACTTGGTACATAGGTATAGTTCCATTATTTAAAGCATGTTCACATGTCCAAATACAGTTTGGCTCCAGCTAACAGAAGAAACTAGCTCTTCCCACTGT
This sequence comes from Mycteria americana, assembly GCF_035582795.1. Taxonomy (NCBI): domain Eukaryota; kingdom Metazoa; phylum Chordata; class Aves; order Ciconiiformes; family Ciconiidae; genus Mycteria; species Mycteria americana. Next base: position 168,784,665 of record NC_134365.1, on the reverse strand, counting down.
ATGGGAAAAAAACTGTCTTCATTTTTATTAAAGCTGCATCATTATGCAGCTGAAACAGAAAATTTCTTGAGGCCATAAAACAGAAAAACATAGGAACATGATTTTCAAAAAGAAATACTTATAAAGAACGTTGAAAACTGTTTAAGAACACAAGAAAAATACATATTCTTTCCTGTAATGTTTAGTATGTAAAAGAAGTACATAACCAACATATTACACAACTCTGAAAGGACTATAAATTTGACATTGAACAGCCTCTCGGTACTGGAAACTAACTGCTGTACCGTGAAATCATTAAAATCACTCTAACACATTTTGCCTTGTGCCAGCTGATAGTGTATGATTCCTGAACCTGATGCAGGAATTAGCAATGGACAGAGACTTTTAGCAATAAATACTTCAGATATGATCATGGTATTCTGAGGCTTTGAGTATTTAATAACACAGATATAGGACATTCTGGGTTTACTGGCCTTAGTGATGACTTAAGCATACAGGCCAGAACAGTCTGGGACACCTTTAATTAGTAGCATCAATGTACATAAATTGATTATGTCCATACTCTTTCCATTGTTTCCCTTTGTTTGTTTGTGGTTTGTTATTTTGTTTTGGTTTTGGTCCTAATATTTCACTTATGCAACACTAGCAATTTTGTGGAAAATAAGGTTACATTAAATGAATGCAATACTTTGTATTTTCCCACTTTTTTCCACGGAATTTGAAAATAATAAATGTAGCTTTTTTGTTCTTTTTTGGTGTTGTGATTTAGCTTCAGTCAGCAACTAAGCACCACACAGCCGCTCACTCACCCTCCCCGCCCCAGTGGGATGGGGAAGAGAATCAGAAGAGCTAAAGTAATAAAACTCATGGGTTGAGATAAGAACAGTTTAATAATTGGGATAATACTAATACTAATAGTACAAATAATAATAATGATGTAATGAAAAGGAAAACAACAAGAGAGCGAGAGAAGAACAAAACCCAGGGAAAAAAACAAGTGATGCAATTGGTCACCACCTGCCGATTGATGCCCAGCCAGTCCCTGAGCAGTGGTCACTGCGCCCTGGCCAACTTCCCGCAGTTTATATACTGAGCATGACATCATATGGTATGGAATAGCCCTTTGCCCAGTTTGGATCAATTATGTTGGCTGTGCCCCCTCCCAGCTTCTTGTGCACCTGGCAGAGCATGGGAAGCTGAAAAGTCCTTCACTAGTGTATGCACTATTTAGCATCAACTAAAACATCAGTGCGATATCAACATTATTCTCATACTAAATGCAAAACACAGCACTATATTAGCTACTAGGAAGAAAATTAACTCCATCCCAGCCAAAACCAGGACATTTGGTTTATGTGTTGTTTTCTTAATATAAAGTGGATTACAATTAAATGAAGAACAAGATAAATTACTGCAAACTTTAGATGAGTTTTAGGACACACATCTGACAAATAGAAAGAGTGAAAAGTGAGTCAGAAAAGTCAAAGGCAGATATGACACATTATATTAGGTGTAGGTGGCAAGGTCTTTGTAGTGGTGGTAGGGTGCTGAAGTGGTGGCCTCTGTGGGAAGAGGTCAAGGGCTGACCTGTTGCTGAACACAGCTGGTTCCAGCATGCTCCTCAACCAATCCACTGCAGGGCACAGATGAGTCAATCAGCCAAGTGTGTGGCACTTCTGTGAAAACATATTTAAGGAAAGGCAAAAAATGCCAGAGAGAAAGAGAGGAGGAGGCAACAGAAAAGAGTGCGAAACAGCAGAGGGAACACCAAGGAGGAGGGGCTTCATGGTGCCAGAACAGATTTACACACTGCAGCCTGTGGAGGATCCACAGATGGATATTTTCTGAAACAACTGCAGCCTGTAGAGAACCTATGCCAGAGCAGAGGAAAAGTGTGAGAACTAAGGAGCAGCAGAGAGAAACCACTATGTAAAGAACATAATCTTCTTCAGACCCCTGTGCTGCTCAAGGAGGGGTAGAGGACTCCAGAGTGAAGGAGTGAAGTTGAACATGGGGAAGGAACAAATGTTTTATTTCAATGTTTGTCTTTGTTTCTCACTACCTGAATCTATTTTAATTGACAATAAATTCAATTAATTTTCCCTATGTTGAGTTTGTTTTGACTGCAACATAAATTGATAAGCAATCTTCCTGTCTTTATCTTGACGCATGAGCTTTCTTATTCTATTTCCCTCCTCCATCCCACTAAGAGAGGGGAGTGAGCAAGCAGCTGGGAGGGCATTTGGCTGTAGCCAAGGCTCACCTATCACACACGTTCAAAAAAATTTAAAGCACTAAGTAGGGAGACATATCAGTGCTGAGTGTACCGAATGTCCAGAAGACATTCATATATGTAACATCATCTTTAACAAAATAGTACCATCTTGAGCTTTTATTAAAAAGCAATCCAAAATACAAGATAACCTCATAAAGGTTAGATATTCTTTACAGTATCTACCATAGTGTAGAACATGCACTATGGAAGACTCAACAGGGAGCTTAGTAAAACTCTCACTGTAGTTTCACATTCTCAACAGTGAATTGTGAGAAAACACACAAACAAATGTATACTAGAATTTTGTCAGTGAAAATGCATTCTATTGTAAAACACAAATTTATAACATTCAGATCAAAATTTATCACAGGACACTCATCAGGAAAAACTTTTCAAATAGAGGTTTGTAGTTTTGATCACAGAATGAAAGAGCTGCACATAACAAATGATAGTTGGAAAGAAAATCCTGGGAAAGATATAAGATGGTAGTTCCCAGTTATGCCAGGAGAAATAAGGAAGTGATGTCTTCTTCCTTATTTTAACAAAACCTCCTATGGTATTTTTAAAGAAATTGAGTATAAATATACAACTAATGGTTGTACAGCTCTTCTGAACTTATACATGCTATTGCTTTCCTGTTTCACCCTCAAATCTGCCAAAAGAGCTTTTAAATTCTTTAAATATTTCTTTAAGTAACTATGCAATTTACAGGCATGGAATATTCTATTCAGAGGGAGCATTTTAGAGAATTTTTCCTGTGTGAAAACATGTAGTTGTACTTGACAGAGTTCTGCAGCCTTAACTACCTGGAACTCTCCTACTGCTTGTTATAATAAATACACATACAAACACAGAAACAAAACCTGTCTCTTAGAAATATACTTTGCTACACATATATTGCAGGAATAAAAGCTACAAGCTCCCAATATGTAGTTTAATTCAAGGAGAAAAGGTACTTGAATTGCTTACATGAGGAATTAAAATCTGAACAGGAAAATAAAAATTAAAAAAAATTACCAATAGTTCTCAACAACAGTCAAAATATCATTTTTTACAATTTTGTAGACATGTAAGAAATAAATTTATATTAACACTGTAGTTTACCAAATTTCAAATTTAAAAAGGTAATTTTTTTTCTACGGGCCCAAATTATTTCACATCTATTTTTGAAATTTGCTTAGACATTATTACAATATATCAGTTGCAATATAAAATATATCTCTGGTCCTGCTTAGTCCTTCTTCTGATCCTGTTTAGAAAGGATGAGTTTGTTGGTTCCTGCTTTTAAGGCAAAGAAAGCTAGTATTTCTAAATCCAGTGTAATACTTTAGTTACCAAGTCCGAAGCTTTGGGGAAGGTTGGTGAGAATATGTTCTACCTGAGTTTTCACTAACTTGTGAGAAGCTTTTCAATCCAAAGTGAGTAAAACTTCCCAAAGTAATTTCCTAAATATCCCAAATAGTGGAGAGAGATAGTTACTTTGAAATTATTCTGGAGGATCATCCTGCGCTCTTGGTTTAGGTGCCTGAACTTAGAAGGACCCAATGTCCCTCTGAAATCCTGGGAAAGCACTTCCCTCCCTCTATTGCCTATATAAGGAAAGCAAAAAATGTTTTCATGGACTGTTTCACTGTCATATTAAAGTTAGGGACAAATTTAAAAGAGTACTTCTATGGGTCACATAGAACCACATGAGGAGAAGAATAATGTCAATATTATTTAAATTACATTCCTACTCATGAAGCTTTTTAAAAGTATCTTAAATAGCTGTTTTGTTTATTGGGGAAAAATGGAAAGTATGTTTCCAAATTGGATTATCTGAGAAATTGATTATTAGGATTTCCTTCTGATAACGAAGTTGCTCTGGAGAGTTGGAACCAGTAAAATCAAGAAAAAATGACCACAGAAATAAAAATAAATTTAATAGATTCAAAATTTTAGTCAGTTTTGAATAGAAGTATTACCTAAAGTGACTCAGGACAAAAACATGCATTGGAACCAGAAGGCAAGTAGATCCTTTCAAGGCTAAGTTAAGGAAACATCAAAAGAAGATATTCAAAGTATACATTTCCACAGTATCACAATGTTGTTCTGTTTAACTTCATGTTGTTCTGTTTAACTTTGCGTGTTAATATAACTGTGCCCATAACATGTCTCCACATTTTTCCTTCATCATGGAACATTTCCTGACAGTTTTTTAAAAGTAGCAGTATATTAAAATCCAAATAATGTCTACCTCTTGTAAAGAAGCAATGATTACAATTATAATGACTCATTAAAACTCCATGAAGGAAGGAGTGGCAATTAGTACAAATAGAAAAATCTACATTCTGGGAAGGAGCACCTGTAGCAAGGTGAAGTACTCATTTTTATATTGGAGAGCGATTTGTATTCCTGTGGTAACATAAGTATAAAGAATGTAAACATAGGGAAGTTTCTTTACTCAGTCTGTTTTCACTTCTGCTTTTTCTATATAATGTTCATTTATTCTCTTTCTGGACAAAGCCCCTCTTTTCACTCTGTCCTTTCAGTAGAAATGCTATTTGTCACATACCAAGCTCAAAATATATTCATAACTGTAAGTTATGGTTTCACAAGGATGGCTTCTAATAGAAAACATGACATTTTTTCATTTTAGAATCAGAAAATTCCTGTTTTCATTTTTGGAGGAACATTCAAGTCATTCAGTTTCTGTTGTTGCATATTTGAATCTCAACTTGTACTTGACTAAAGCCGCATTAATCATTATTAGAGATTTCTTCATGCAAACAAAATAGCATTTAACTCATTTAACTTATAATTGTCCACTAATTGACCAATAACTGGTTCACAGAACTGTTAAGTAAGTATATGAGTGTAAAAGATACATACATTGGGAATAAAGTTTCTCAATGCTTAGTTTACTTTTTTTTTTTTTTTAATATATATATATTTATCACAACATCAATGGTTGGGATAAAATTATATTGCTTATATGAAATGAGTTTTCATTAATTATAATTCAATTCCTTCTCAGTTCATGTAATATTTTATCAGAGGAGAAGGAAATAAAGCAGGTTTTCTTCTTGTCCATTGACACTGTCTGGAAGTAGTGTAGGTGTGTAACTCCTACATTCTCTTTCACATTTACACAGAGCTTGTGTCTGTATATGTTTTAAAATCAAATACCTCTATGCACAGGGAAAATAAAAATGTAACAGTTTTATTTTGGAAACAAAGTTCTTCTATCTCTATTTCTGGAAAAGTAATATATTTTTCCATATTTTTATCAAAATCTTAAAAGCAAAATAAAAAAATAATAGTGAGTCACTATGTGGAAAATCTATGTTATGGAATTTGATTTGAAATGTTTTTCTGTTGGCATATAATATAAGCTTCTTTAAAAACCAACCAAACAAACAAACAACTGTAATTCCTCAGCTTGGCTAGCTCTCCAACTATTTATTTGCTGAGCAGAGTGAAATAACAGATTTTTCTGAACTTGTATGAAAAGGCCTCTGCTCTCTTCTGAATTCCTGTTATTGGCCACACATCTTGGGAATTAGAGGGGACAGAGAATAGTCTGTTATCTTATTTGTTGTTATTCAGATAGTAAAATACCTGAGATGATATATAAATTACCCTAGTACATTTGTTCCAAGAAAAAATAAAGAAATTACAGGAAGAACCTTTATATTTAATAATTTTTCCCAAAGAATAGGCATGTTTCAAGTACCAATGGACATTAAATTGAGATGTCAAGTTTTTACAGAAAAAAAATAAGGGTGGAGTGCAAGAACAACTGAGAGAGAAGAGGAAAGCAAGCCTTTTTTTTTTTTTTCCCGTCTCATCATCACTGAACTTTTATTCAGGTCATGTTAATTGTTCTTACCTGTACCTTTGCCAGAATACTATCCAAGAATGAAAATACTAATGCAGACATTGTCTCACTGTTGGGTCTGTATCAGACTTCTCAAGTGCTCATCCCTGTCTTGAGCATTCAGTCACTGTGTGGAACTCAAATTATACTTTAGGAGTAAGACTGAGTTCTAGATTTGCCTGACTAATCTAGTTGCTTTCTACGATGGAGTGACTGCGTCACTGGACAAGGGAAGGGCTACGGATATCGTCTACTTGGACTTCTGTAAGGCCTTTGACACAGTCCCACACAATATTCTTTCTGCTAAATTGGAGACATACAGCTTTGATGGATGGACTGTTTAATGGGTAAGCAAATGGCTGGTTGGCTGCCTCAAAAGAGTTTCAGTCTACGGCTCAATGTCCAAATGAAGATCAGTAACAAGTGGTGTCCCCCAGGGGTCCTTACCCTGATAACTTTATCAATAACATAGACAGTGGGATTGAGCGCAAGTTTGCAGATGACACCAAGCTAAGTGGTGCAACTGATTCACTAGAGGGAAGGGGGGTGGCATCCAGAAGAACCTTGACAGGTTTGAGAAATGGGCCTGTGTGAACCTCATGAAGTTCAACAAGGCCAAGGGCAAGGTCCTGCACCTGGGTCAGGGCAACCCCTGGTATCAATACAGGCTGGGGGATGAAGGGATTGAGAGCAGCTCTGCAGAGAAGGACTTGGGGATACTGGTGGCTGAAAAGCTGGACATGAGCTGGCAAAGTGCTCTGCTCTTGCAGCCCAGAAGACCAACCGTATCCTGGGCTGCATCAAAAGAAGCGTGGCCAGCAGGTCGAGGGAGGTGATTCTGCCCCTCTACTCTGCTCTGGCGAGACCCCACCTGGAGTACTGCGTCCAGCTCTGGGGCCCTCAGCACAAGAAAGACACAGACCCGTCAGAGTGGATCCAGAGGAGGGCCATGAAGAAGATCAGAGGGCTGGAACACCTCTCCTAAGAAGAAAGGCTGAGAAAGTTGGGGTTGTTCAGCGTGGAGAAGAGAAGGCTCCAGGGAGACCTTATTGCAGCCTTGCAATACTTAAAGGGGGCTTATAGGAAAGATGGGGACAGACTTTTTGCCAGGGCCCATAGTGACAGGATGTCGTGGTTTAGCCCCAGACGGCAACTGAGCACCACGCAGCCGCTCGCTCACTCCCCCTCGGTGGGATGGGGGAGAGAATCAGAAGAGCAAAAGTAAGAAAACTTGAGGGTTGAGATAAAAACAGTTTAATAGGTAAAGCAAAAGCCGCGCACGCAAGCAAAGCAAAGCAAGGAATTCATTCACTACTTCCCATGGTCAGGCAGGTGTTCAGCCATCTCCAAGAAAGCAGGGCTCCATCACGCGTAATGGTTACTTGGGAAGACAAACGCCATCACTCCAATGTCCCCCCTTCCTTCTTCTTCCCCAGCTTTATATACTGAGCATGACGTCATGTGGTATGGGATAGCCCTTTGGTCAGTTTGGATCAACTATCCTGGCTGTGTCCCCTCCCAGCTTCTTCTGCACCTGGCAGAGCACGGGAAGCTGAAAAGTCCTTGACTAGTGCAGCAACAACTAAAACATCTCTGTATTATCAACACTGTTTTCAGCACAAATCCAAAACATAGCCCCATACCAGCCGCTACGAAGAAAATTAACTCTGTCTCAGCTGAAACCAGGACAGTATCCACCCCTTATTCCATACCATTTACGTCATGCTCAGGTCTCACACTATTCAATACATTCTCATTACCCACCATCACCCTTCCCATCCTTTGATATAATACACACATATCATTCCCTTAGTCTATGGACCACCCCTACAAAATATTTGTAAAATGACCATAAATGTCCACAAAATGTCCACTGAGTTCATTTAGTCCATGACTTCGGGCTTCATCTCTTATGGTTGTTACTCAGGACAGGAGAGGTGGTGTGTTGCTTGGAGTTATTGGGCACCAAAGCCAGCTCAGGTCAGGTCACTGCTGCACTTGCACTGCTTCTTGTAAGGCTTCTCCTCCATTGGTTCAGGTGGTTCCGGCTGTAGTAATTCCTATAACATGCAACTCAAATCATGGGTTACAACAATTTAAAGGTATATCTATTACAATGTCCACCCCTGGTCCTTTTGGGCCAGGATATAGGGTTTAACATTGCAACGAACTCCTCCCCTTGCCCCTGCTCCAGCTTTGACTTATCCACAGAACGTAGTATCTTCAGAAGTAAACTTGCTCCAACATGGCCTCATGCACAGCTACTGATGCTTCAAGATGTACCTGCTGCAGCATGGACTTCATCCACAGCCACAGATGCTTCGAGGTGTACCTGCTGCAGCATGGACTTCATTCACAGCCACAGATGCTTCGAGGTGCACCTTATCCAGCGTGGACTTATTCTTGGACCACAATCCCTTCAGAGCTATACCTGCTGTGGCACAGACATAACCATGGCCACAGACGTTTCAAGATATACCTGCTCTGGCATGGGCTAATCCATGGGCACAGACGCTTTGGGGTGTCCTGCTCCCACGTGGATTCATCCACAGGTCACAGTCCCTTCAACTCGAGTTCACACCAGAGTTCCAGCCTGTCCAGTACAGCAGCACAGAAACAGCAGCGATGCACTGGCCATCTGCCAGCCCAGGCGCATCGCCATTGCTGTTATCAAAATGTTCCCAGGCACAGCAGAGTAAGATGATCAGCAGTACAGCAGCACGGCAAGCGGTGAAATCAAAAAGCAGCCACTAACAAGCCCTAGATTCTGACATACAGTAAGGCAAGCAAGCCTATGGCAAGCAGAGAAGACTGCTGATTAATAGCTAAACAGCAATAACAGCTATAAATTCTATCATCTAGCACATTCCAATCAAATCTGTCATTATCTCAAACCCTTCGAGCCCCACGTTGGGCGCCAAAAAGGACTGTCGTGGTTTAGCCCCAGCCAGCAACTAAGCACCACGCAGCCGATCGCTCACTCCCCCTCGGTGGGATGGGGGAGGGAATCGGAAGAGCAAAAGTAAGAAAACTTGAGGGTTGAGATAAAGACAGTTTAATAGGGAAAGCAAAAGCCACGCACACAAGCAAAGCAAAGTAAGGAATTAATTCACTACTTCCCATGGGCAGGCAGGTGTTCAGCCATCTCCAGGAAAGCAGGGCTCCATCACGCGTAACGGTTACTTGGGAGACAAATGCCATCACTCCAATGTCCCCCCTTCCTTCTTCTTCCCCAGCTTTATATACTGAGCATGACGTCATGTGGTATGGAACAGCCCTTTGGTCAGTTTGGATCAACTATCCTGGCTGTGTCCCCTCCCAGCTTCTTCTGCACCTGGCAGAGCACGGGAAGCAGAAATTCCTTGACTAGTACAGCAGCAACTAAAACATCTCTGTATTATCAACACTGTCTTCAGCACAAATCCAAAACATAGCCCCATACCAGCCGCTACGAAGAAAATTAACTCTGTCTCAGCTGAAACCAGGACAGTATCCACCCCTTATTCCATACCATTTACGTCATGCTCAGGTCTCACACTATTCAATACATGACAAGGGACAATGGTTTTAAACTGAAGGAGAGTAGGTTTAGATTTGGTATAAGAAATTGTTTACGATCAGAATGGTGAGACATTGGAGCAGGTTTCCCCGAGAAGCTGTGAATACCCCATCTTTGGACGTGTTCAAAGTCAGGTTGGATGGGGCTCTGAGCAATTTGATCTAGTGAAAGACGTCCTTGCCCATGGCAGGGAGGTTGGACTAAACCATTAAAGGTCCCTTCCAACTCAAACCATTCTATACTTTGGACACCAAGGTTAGGCATTACAGAGTAGGAGACTACACGTGATCTGGGTGCCTATGCTCTTAAGCTCTTAAGCTCTATAGCTAATAGAGATCTTGTCAATAAGGCAGTGACCAACACTGATAAAAATCGAAGTGTATATTTAAAAGAAATTAGAAGTCTCAGCCCCCACATTGTCTATTTATCATCTGACTTTGAGAGTTTATCATTCAAATGTAGCTATGCATGGGTTCAATGCAAATATACAAAGCTGGTAAGCTGAACCCCCTAATCTCAGGCTCCCTAATCTCAGGCTCCTGCTGCCTACTGTGAGTTTAGTACTGCTAGGGGGGTACGCATATGGTCTTGAAATATACATTTCTGTAAGAGCTGAGTGAGAATCTATATGCCAAATTTGAGAAAGGGCATTTCCAGTGTTTTGGCTTTCTTATAATTTTCTCAAATTAAAATTTTAAATCAAACCCACTTTTTGATCTGAAAAAAATATTTAAATATTCTATTCCCACATTTATTTTTTGCTTTAGTTCTTTATGTGCGAAGAGTTTGAAAAATAATGTCAACCTGCAAAGTTTTAATTTTGTCTTATCAGCAGTTTTCAAGAAAATCACATTAAAAAGAGATTCAATTTTATCTTGTTGACAAGCTAGAAGCATTTCAAACAGAACAGCTGTGAAATACATGAAAAGATATCTGCCACACTTACAGCAATATTTTATTACCATTGAAACAAGATATGTGATTGTTGCAGTTTAGCCCCTGTCAGCAACCAAGCACCACACAGCCGCTTGCTCACCTTCCCTGCAAGTGGGACAGGGGAGAGAATCTGAAGAACAAAAGTAAGAAAACTCATGGGTTGAGATAAGAGCAGTTTAATACTTGGAATAAAATATAATAATAATAATAATAATAATAATAATAATAATAATAATAATAGTGATAGTGATAGCAATGAAAAGAAAAACAATGAGAGAGAGAGAGGAACAAAGCCCAAGAAAAAACAAGTGATGCAACTGCTCACCACTCGCCGACTGGTGCCCAGCCAGTCCCCGAGCAGTGATCACTGCCTCCTGGCCAGCTCCCCCCAGTTGATATGCTGAGCATGATGTCATAATGTATGGAATAGCCTTTTTGGGCATTTTGGATCAGCTGTCTTGGCTGTACCCCCTCCCAGCTTCTTCTGCACCTGGCAGAGCATGGGAAGCTGAAAAGTCCTTGATTTAGTATAAGCACTACTTAGCAACAACAAAAAACATCAGTGTGTTACCAACATTATTCTCATACTAAAATCCAAAACACAGCACTATACCAGCTACTGAAAAGAAAATTAACTCTATACCAGCTGAAACCAGGACAGTGATAGAAGGCTGCACTGACAAAAACAAAAAAAGGAGAAAAAGAAAGTAGAAATTGACTAAGAAAAGTAAGAAGATGGTGGACCACATATTACCCACAGGTCAAGAACTGTCAAATCCGTATTAGCAGCTGAAATGAAGTACAGGCGGGCATGAATCCCTCCCAGCAACCACCAGTGCTGAAAGGCATCTCAGAAACAAATCCACACTAACACTATGGCAGTTACTTTTTCCACTGACCTTGACAAAAGACACTAAGCTATTTGCACTGTCTGCCACAAGAGTATAATTTCAGAAAGACAGAAGGGATTACTTGTGACTCTCAGTATTACAAATCAGGCAGCAGGAATACTATTGAAAAATGTCACCACATTAAGATATTTAGAGACTGTAGTAAACTTAATCAATAGTTTTAATATGCTGTTCAGCACATTGTGCCTTTAACTCCCCCTATGTCTCATTAATACTGGGGGCAGGAGAAGGGAGAGTAAATTCCAAATGCACTACTGCAAAAATAATTTTTTCTGATTAAAATGTAATTAATCCTGCACAAAATTCTGAATGTTGAAAACAAATTAAAATTTTCCCAAAGGAATTAGACCAGACTTTATACACAAGCCACTGTACTAGTATTTATATTACATATTTATATTTATAGTATATTTTTGGTTCATCCCTCATAAACAATGGTTGAATTAACATTACGTTATTGCCCCATACTCAGTTTTTCTGCTGGACGATGTTCTGTTGTATTAGCTACTAGTGTATGAAATAAATATATTTTCAGATCCTAGGGAGCAAATATTAAAGTGTACCACATTTACACATGTTAATAAATAAACAAATGCAACTACCCATACTACCATGTCAATTATCTATATAAACTAATCATATTGCTTTTCTATGCATCTCTTGCAAATCAAAAGCAGAAAACAAGTGCTGTTAAAAATTCTGTCCTGTAACTCATAGACTACATGGTCTTCGAAACGTCCCAGTAGAAGTTACAGGGATTTGCCTACACATAGATTATTGCAGCTCCGGGGATTAAATGCATATGACTGTTGAATATTTAGAAATGTGATTCCGTTACCAGTTGGCAAAACACTTCTGGGGCTGAAATGAACCAGTAGCAATATTTTTATCTGACTTACGAGAAAGGAGAAAAGCAAAATCCAAGTTTAAGATTTTTCTTTCTGGCTGTAATATGGGAATGCTAAGGATATTATATGGCACATTAAAAAATAAAACGTGTAACATTTTCAGCAATAAAATCTGGACAGGGCTTTTTATTTTTTTCCTCAAAAATCAAAATTCAGACAAACTAGGTTTCTTATTAAAAGTGTTTGAAACATGGTATGGTTATGAACAATCAACACTGAAAATGAATAAACAACTATTCCAAAAGTATCTGTCTGTATAGAATCAAACTAAAATTTCATAATATCACTGAATTAAAATTGGGAGTGAAATAAAAGCTTAGTCTTACAACTTTGTAAAACCAGCATTCCTAAGACATAAAGTGATATTTCAAAATGTCATAGTTTTTAATCATATCATTTGGCATTTTATACATATTTTGAAAAAGGTACGTCACTACAACCATACCTCATTTTACAGCTTTATTATGGTAAAATGAATTTGTAGCATTTATTTTACTCTTGTCAGTGAAGAAAAGAAAAAACAATAGAAATAAACTTATGACACTTTCAGTATTTAAAAAACTATTTTAAAAATCTATGTCTGGATGAACTGGAAAAGACCAATTTTTCTTGGTGTTGTCTATATTAGCATTTACAGCAACGTTAATTACAGAGAAGCTGAGAATCAGGTGGAACATGTACTAGCCTCAAAGTTTATATGGAAGAGATTTTTGTTTTGTAAGAAGTTGATAATATATAATGGCAGTGGATAGTACATACTGTTCATTAACATCTTTTTCAAGATTAGAGCTTTGAAGGCATTAGTAATGCATGTTGGCTGGTATTTTTAAAGTCTAGACTAGACAACATCTAATAGGGTATGCTGAATCATTTCTATGTACTCTGAGGACTAACTCAGTCTTAGCACTACTTTATCCACATACTGGTCATACTAACATTGACATAGTCTGAATTTCTATTACTCCTCAGAATGCTTTTAGTCAAATAGAACTTTGTTGTTTTAAATAATTTATGTGGTCATTTATATATATTTTTTTTTTTCTGATGCATTGACTTATCTATCGCCTTTTGTAGAAGAAAAAAACATTAGCAGGAATTGTCTTGAAGCAGAGGAAAGAACATGCCTGTGTGTATGAAGAATTAAAGGCAAGAGACACTAAAATCTGGCATTGTAATTTATGGGACAACCAAAGTATCCCAGCTCAGGGACTCAGATTCCAGGCTTTGGAAAAATACTTAATATTAAAATGTATTTGCCAGAAAAATTTTCAACTGTATATGTTAAAAAAGGAAATTAGGCATAAAGAACAGATCAGCAAGCTTTGGTATCACTTATTAGTCATGACTCACAACATCCTTAGATACTGGAAACTAGTAAACAAGAAATGTTGTCAATAAGTTCTTATGCATTTTCTTATGCATTGTCTCATGCAGCTTAAGAATAACAGATATTGCTAGGGGAAGGCACCATTTCTTGAAGCATATTTCTCTGTTCCAGAAATATAATTGGGATTTCCTGCCTACTGTAAATCTGTATTTTCACACAAGGATTTGATTCATAACTGGTACTCCTTGAAAGTAGACAGCCTTTGTGATGCACTTAATTGTACAACACCTAAACCACTGTTTTTCACTATTTCCACTGGGGTTTTTTTATTTGTTTGTTTTGGGCAAACCTTAGACATTAAACAGAACTAAAAGATTTTCATTTAGGCGGATTCTCCAAACCATTCTTAGTTCCCTCCTTAAGTGGCATTCCAGAGGCAGATTTTTCCATTCCCACAGAACATTACTTACTATCAATTTTTCCTTTCACATTGGCACAACAATAAAACAAAACAAAACAACAAATTACCTCAGTAGCATTTCACCAATGATGGGAATATGTAACTCAAACGCTTCCACAACATCCTTTCACACCGTCTCACTAATTCCTGTTTTCCTAACAATTTCATTTTTTTCTAATTGATGTACAGGAAACAAAATCTAATTTAAATTGAGAGTAAGAAAACTTATCAAACTGTAAAAATTGTAAGAAGTAAAAAAAAAAAAGAATAAATTCTGGTACATATTTCAAAAGAGAAGAGAATGTTGGAAAAGTAATCTACTTACAGTACCCGTGTTCTTCATCTATATATTGGAGATAAGAGAAAAAGGACAAACGATATAAAACCAGCATAAACTGTGCTCTTCACCAATAACCCTCAGAAGTCCATTGCAATTTATGTCAAGATAAATATGTTCCGCCACAAATCAAAGCCACAATAGTTCTTTCCTAGTCTAGTCTTTCAACCATGGAAGAAACATCTAATTCTATAATATGAGAAGACATTTGGCTCTAGAAGCATCAGTCCTAGTCCACTTACCCTATATTTTCAAAATAGAGAACTTTTGATTGTGTCTTAGTGCAGAGCTGTCATCATATATATCTGCAAGAAGCATAAATGTTTTACTATTGCTAACTCAGAAAAAAATGCTTAGGTTGGCTATTGTTTTAAAAGTCTAGTTTATTGATAATACATCACAGATAACTTGATAAGTTTGCATAGAAACTTTTGAACAATTTTATAATATTTTACAAGCTGGAGTTAAGTTTTCATTCAAGCTAATTAATTGTGGCTGCATTTCAGCCTGAAGACAAATTGCAAAGCCATTAAAAATAATTTTAGATGTTTTTGTAAAAGAAAAAAAGAACTATAAATGGGACTAGTCTCTATTAATTCACTAATGCAAAGGAGAGAAGTTTCAAACAGAGGTTTTTCTAAACTCAGTTTCCTCATTTCATTCCCAAATTTATATTTTCGCAGAGGGCTTACTAAGTAATTATCTGTTTTGTTCCTGGAAAAAATCCCCATGTTCCTCTACTGTCAGATGCTGATTTAGGACTGGCCAAAGGGAAAGAAAAAATAACCCATTTTGCAAGGAAAACCCTTTGACTTTTTAGTATTGGTTTTGCACTGAACCATAGAAAAATCTTGTACTTATGTGAAAAAGTCAGAATATCCTAGTCGTTAAAACAATGGGCTAAAAAGAGCCAGGGTTTGACATTAATAATGATCTAATTTTATCTGAATTTTGTTAGTCTCACTCTGAGCATGACTGGGCCCCTCTGAGAACTTAGCAGGGTATCTGTCTGCCTAAGTATGTCTTGCAGTTTAGGAGGGACATGTGTGATACCGCTTTCTCTCCATCCTCCCAAACTAGATACTTCTGAACATAATCAGAAGCTTAGCATTAAATGTTTAAGGCACTTTAACCCTCAGCAGAAAGATATAATTTTACATACCTTAACGTTGGATAGTGTTGGGAAAGAGACAGCCTGGTTAACTGTCCTAACTCAGACACCAAAATTCTGACTCAAATAAAATTTAGGCAAATCCTGTAGAGATTTCAGTAGAAATGTTTGTGTATGTGTACCATAACCAAGTATCCAGGCAGTTTTTATACCAAAGGAATTAATTCCATAGTAATTAGTTTCCTGCATCAGCGTGTTCTTTGTCCTTCATCGCTGATCCTTGCTTCATATTGTGTTCTGCACTTCAGCTTTGGCAGATGGAGACACATGTTCTTCATATAGTGTATAAACATTAAAATTCAGTTTAGGCTCATGCATGAATAATACAAGAAAATTATAAGAGAAGCCCCTGGACATAGCTCAACAGATGAGGTAAATTGAGTTCTGGGGAAAAAAAGAAATTGTACCTCAAGGGAAAGCTATCAACTATTTTTGCTAACAAAAGAAATCACTACAATTGAACATAGTTTTACAAAGTTATCTATAAGCAAAAGCAGCTTTCTGCACATTTTTTTCAAAGTTTGCCAAAAGGGAGAAAGGTAGGTGAGGGAGGGACCGTTGTCTCATTCTGTTTCAAAGGGAACTCATTACATATTGTAACTGAATTTCACCTTATTTCATCATTTTTTCTTTTAAATAAATGCTTTTTATCACTAATTATATGTGGCATTTTCAGCATAGCGAGTACTTCTCATGCTGATGGTAGGGCGACGCAAGGGAGATGACTCAGAATATGGAGGCAATGAGCTGTCAAAAATCATGCTAAATCACATGTTGGAACCACGGTTATCTTCTTGCTCTGTACTAAAACGAAAGAGAACTTTCTCACTCCTTTTATCTCTGAAATAGAATACAGGTTGAAAAGCCACTTTCCAAAACAGCGTTGTGGGACCAGCTGAGATTTGTGACTGTTTAAAAAAATACCTATTAATACCATACACTACTTTTTGACACTTGTTAAAATTCTGTCTTGTATTTGCGAGTGTTGCTGAAAAGAAAATAGGATTGATAAACCCACCCTTCTCCTTTAGTTCATGTAGTACTAAATTTTATCCTACATATAATTTTTATTTTGTAAGTTTATTTGCTTAACTTTGCTATGATTAAAAGAAAGGATTCTTACAACATAGAGAAAAATTGGGAGATTCTTGAGATGACAAAGGAACCTACTTGCAGCAGGGAGCAGATTTATACCCAAGCCTAAGAAAGGGTAGAGAGAAAAATGCTTCCCTAGGGACTTAGAAGAGATTATGCAGAGAATACAAGTTGCTGGAATAGGAAACAAAACTAGAGTTCCGCCAAGAAAAAATACAGAATTAAAATGTAAGGGGGAAATATATTTTCAAATTTTTCCACAATAATCTGTCTGACACAAAAATTCTGAGTTTTCTCTATGTAAAAGGTTATGTCTTTTAATAAATTTGTGTTCTAAAACTGTTTACCTCTGAAGATGTCTTCAATATTTTTTATCATCCCAACTTAGAGGGAAAAGGTAGAGCATTTCCACTTCCCATCTCCAAACAAGCTGGAGTTTTGTTAAAATAATAACAACAACAATAATAAAAACCTGTATGAAATTGCTAAAAATTTTATTTCTCTTGCTGAATATAATATTGTAATTAAAGGGCTATCAGTCTGAACTAAAACCTGTCAGATAAGTGTTCAGTGCTTGTTAAAACCAATATAGTGTGGTTAACTATAATTAAATAAATATTTCCTAGTAATATATCACTATTATTTTTTGCATCTACGTAAACTAGGACTCTTTTAAACTGAAAAAAAAAAAAGTAGTCTGACTTAGAAAAGGGAACCTTTGAGGCAGCTGGAGATGGCTGCAGTGCATACACTCATTTTTTCCTCTGGATATGTTTGGTAATGTGAGCAAGAAATAGCCAACTCACTAATGACTTCATGTTGTGTCAGACGGAATATAGCTTTACTGTTTCAGTCTTAACATTTTTTGGATCTTCCGAAGTTTCAAGCCTATATCATTACTTTCTTACTAGTAACTGCTTTTTCTTTCAAGGATTTTTCTCCTCCTTTCTCAGAAAGTTAATCAATGGAAATTTACCTCTCTCAGTGTTCTTCTACCCCCCACCCCCCGCCCCCACCCCCAACCTGAACTAAAATATAAAGAGAGAAACTAAGAAACTAACAATCTGGAAGTAACAGAATATATTGCAAAAATACGGAAAAATCTTAAATAATCACATTCTATCTAAAATTCTCATTTGAATTAAAATGTTGGACCTCAATCTTTTTTTTTTTTTTTTTTTAAATCTAGTAAGGTTATGGTAAGGCTCATCATAATTTAGAATAGATTTGCAATATTTCTCTGGCTCCTATATAAACATATCTAATTTACTAGGCTATTTTACACAAAGTGCAAACCCACCCATACAATCAGTAAGAAAGTAGTATGCTGTCTACTGTTTATATGTAAAAGCACATTGCTTGTAAGGTTGTGTCTCTGCCATATTTTTCAAGAGTTCATAAATTTGCCAGTGACAGATTAAAAAAAAACGTGAAAGTAAATCCAACACAATCAAAAGCAAAATGTATTTCAAACTAATTGAAAAACATTAGTAGGCTGATCATTCAAAGTTGATCCCTGGCATGGTTTGAGACTGAACTGAAAATGTCCAATGCTGGACTTCTCACACTACCTTTTGCACCAGAGAAGATAGTTTTTAAAGCCCTTTTTGTCAGAAGAAAAAGTGCATTTGCCTCAAGTGTTATAGTGACATCATTCTATTTATTTTAATTCTACTTATTTCCAGAAAATGTGAATTCTTGAATCTCTCCGGAGACAACAAAAATAGAAATTCAAAAGACAAAAGCCTGTGGTCTCAAGCCTCTTCATATAGATGGCCATGTTCCATCCAAAAATTCTGTCTAGACATTATGTAACATTCAGACTTATATTGGTTGTCCTTTAAGCCATCTCTGGAAAATTACTCCCTTTATATATGGAAACGTGATGTATATATCTTTTATTTCTTCATGATCGACCCAACTAGTTCTTATATTTAAGTTTCACCTGTAGGCCATATTCTAAGTATGGACTATAGCAGAGAACAAGGAATACTTTATTTTTCCCTCAGACTGGAAGGCAAGATTTTAATCTTTCAAGTTTGCAGTAAAGCTATTCAAACTAGCAATAGATGCTACCCTGCACGTTAGTTGATAGAAAGGTTAGTTTTTCAAGTGGTAAGCAATGCAGAGTCCACCAGCCTTCCTTCATTTTGTGCAAAGTCTAAAGGGTTCCCTCAGGGATGTCGCATGTTCTGGTGCATGTTCTCTAGTGTGAACACCACTTCTGCTTCCTATCGGTGTCCTGAAAAATTAACAAAAAAATTATAGTGCATTTAATGAGACTGATTTTGAGAAAACTGCTCATCAACATATAGACGAGTTTGATATTTAGCCCTTTGTACTTCTAACCTTTCAACATTTTAGGCACCTGATGGTGCCATTTAGAACCCCCCATGCAAACACTGCAGAAGAGAATCAGCCTGCAAAAGGCAGCATGCTCAGTGTTTGAAAGGTGTTATGGACTGATATATATTGGTGTGAGGCCATATATGCCCTCTGCAAGGGGTTCCAAAGAGCATAGATTCAAAGGGCTATCAAGGTATGTCTTTAAAGGTAGTATTTTCCAGCAGATATGCCTATTTTTAATGTAGTGACTTCAGTTCTATTTTGCTGTCATAACTGGAAGGCTCATGTGTGGAAAATTATTAACTTTTCAATTATAACAGATTTTGGGATAGTGTTAGCTTGCAACTAGGAGAAGCTATTGTCAGTTTTGCAGGCATCATCTCCAAACAGTGGTCATTATACTTCATGTTCTCTCTATAAAGCTTTGTTGTTCTTAACAACTTTATTCTAATATTTCATTTGGTTACCCCATGCTATACTTTCCTTTGTCTGGATGTAAAATGATGTGTAGCAGTGTATTTGACAGCTATATTGGATATACTCAACTTCAACAAGCTTATTAATCAAAGGTGTTGGGCACATAACAAGTCATGTCAGGTGATACTCATGGCATTTATCAGTCTCACTTTGTATGTAATTTTAGGTAAACTTTGACTCAAAATTTTAAATACTAGTCCTAAGGCTAAAGTATAACCATGGAGTGCTTACTTGGGGGGAAAAAAAAAAGCCCTCATTTCCGAAATAAAGCTCATTCTTATATAAATGTCATTGCTGCCACACCTAACCTACATTGCTCTTCCAATATTAAAATCCTAATAAAATCATAATCATAGTAGTATTCTTGCATGCATATTTATGACAACAAAACCTCACTGCCAAGTATTTGAAAATAAAAGCCTGTATTTTAGAGATATAAATCATTAGAGAGATGTATTTCACTGGAGCCAATGACAAAAAAAGAAGTCCTCTGTTTCAGACATGAAATATAGCTGACATCAAATGTAAATTAATATGATCTTTTTTTAAATTCTCGTTTAACATTGGAAGTATGATCCCTTTAAATGCCCAGCAGCTTCTCAGATCCTATTTCAAAAATCCCTGCAGGAATTCCTGTCTATATTATCTGAAATATGTAGCAACCTGTATTTCTTTGAAACTTTGTTTTCATTAGAAAATAAATATTTTTAATTCAGTAAAAACTGAATTATAAATTATACATGTTGCATGTCCGTCATACACGGATACACCTGTACCTGACACATGGTAATCATTTTTACACAAATCAACATTTGCTTCAGCTGAAGAATTCGTTCCTTTCGATATCGTCAGTTAGTGAATAAATCCATCTTGGATATTTCCTTAGGACAGGTGCTAAGTTCATTGGAGGACTTAGGTGTATAAAATGCAGGTTAGCAGAATTTGTCATCAAACTACAGTTTTCTGTACAGCTTTTTCCCAGTCTGAAGCATTGAAATAATGTAAGAATTTTCATTTTGAAATTCATCTAACACACTGAATTTTCCTAAGCATGCTGCTTACTTATCTCCAGAACTGTGGTTTAGGAAAACTCTTTAAGTGTGAGCTGACGTCTAAAACAGATTAGGATTCAGAAATTACTAATTTTTCTACATTACTATTATGGTCATGATATTCAGTCACTTCATTATCCTGTGTTAACATTTCCTAAACAGTTACTGAATTATGAAAACCAGTTAAAAGTTTGCCAGAGGTTGATAGGTTTGATAGTAGTTTATCATAAAGAAGATTTGGGAGGAAAAGAATCAGATTTAAAAGTTTGAAATAAATTAGGTTGGTTGGGTTTTTTTTTAATATTTATTTTCCAAAGTAAAAGATCTCTACAGGTATTAAACAAGTCCAGAACACCTTGTACAACCTTAGTGTATAAGGTTACTGACTCTCAGAAATAGATATCAAGACCAGAATCAGTCATGTTTTTATTTTGTTTGAGATATTTGCCTCCATGCTGAGGGCTCTTCAGTAATATAGAATGGATTTCTGTTGAGTCAATCTGTTTCTCAGCCTGAGGAAGCAGAAATAACACGTGTCTTCCAAAATGAAACTTTTCCCATGTGAAAGCCTGATGAAAAAGGGTCTAGCACGAACAGCCAAAAATTGTTACAGATACCTAGGAAAAAGCAGACCCAAAGACTTTGAAAAAGATTTAAAAAAAGGGCCAGAAATCACAATTACTAAGGCTACCAGGTTAGACTCGTCTTAATAATAAGTCAGAACAGAAAAATAGATTTTTGAGCCTATTCTTTAAGAATAAGTCTTTTAGTTAACCACAGACTTGTTACAAAGCCTCTCTTGCAAAACCAGATTTCTGACACACCCAAGGTAGTAATCTTGTTTTGAGTACAGTCTGGTCAAGAGGCATGGTTTGAAGGTCAGTTGTGGGGAAGAAACAGTTTCTTTAGCTTTCTGTTTTGTTTTAGACAGTACAAATAGACAGTTAAAGCGCTGCAGTCCTGCTGTATCACTCCAAGACATCTTTTTAGCAGTTCCAGCTGAGAGGTTGATGCCATTCTCCTTTGCATGCTTTTCCTGTCTGCATGCACAGTGGCCTGTCATATTCCCATTCTCATCTTGAGAAGACTGAAACCCTCTGTTTGTTCCTTTCCTTCCTCGTGCATTGTTCTTGTACGCTACTACTGATTTTCACTGCTTTTCTTCAAAGTGTGATATTCACTGCTTTTCTTCAAAGTGTCTTTCTTATAATCAGGACAATACTTAGCAAACTGATAATAAATCATAACTTCACTACAAACAGACGTGTTTAAAATGAGATACCTCCCTTTCCTGATTTCATAGCTTTGCCTATAAATAAAAAAGGGAATGTAAAAAGTGGTCCCATTTGAAATGCATAAAGAAGCTGTTCGAAAATTACAAATTGATCTTGCATGAGTATTTATTTTTCACATTGAAACTTCAAACTGAAATAAGAAGTATAATAGTATTACAATTTGTTTAATTATTATTCCCTCCTTTATTTCCCATTCTTCTTTCTGTTTTTTTTCTTTCCTATTTTCCACAGTTGAAATTGAACTATAAAAAAGGATAATGAAGGGAAACTGGAGAAACAAACTCAAACCTTTTAACAAAACATAATATTAGCATTTTTTTAGACATAATGGAAAATTTGGGGAATAGTTGTTAATTTACTCAGAAAATAAATGTGTGAAACTTTTGCTCATTTTTAATGTGATTTTTAAATGAATTAACCTTCAAAGAAGATATTTCAGGTAACTTTAAAATGTCAATTAATTGTGTTGACAAAAATATTTCAGGGTAAACTGAACCACTAAGTAAGGAGGCTACAATGATTTTTAAGAATACTTGTGGCAGCAAAGCAATAAATAGAGCCAATGACTTTGCAATGACCATATCCAGGAAAAATATGCAGATAGGAGAATAAGTAAGAGAAGAAAGGAGTGCATGGGAAAAAATCAGAGAATAAAGACTAGATCTAGTCAGATATACTAAACAGTTGGCTAAATATGAGGAAAGGACTTGATGGCAAATGATAGAAAATTGCCAAGGATACTGGAAGAAAAAAGTTCCATCAGTACTTTAGTGTAACAGGTTCTATAGCAGATGATTGTAGAATGGATGACTCTTTGTTGCAGTAATTGTGTAAAACCAGCTTTTGTTATTAAAATGAAGAAAAATATATGATTCTTGGCTAATGTTAAATGGGTTCTCAGATACATAAACCTGCGGAGGACAAAAGCATAAACTCTTTAGTATGGGAAAACAGCTTTTGATTACCAAGAACTTGCTGAATGTGCAGTTGTTCTCTAAAGATTATGAGATTTTATTTATTTATATATTTATTATTTTTTAATGTTTTGTTATTAAAACTTAGAAAGGCTTAGGGAAAAAAAAATTGCTAAAAATATTGTACCGTAAGAAACAAACACAAATTAATCAAACATGATCAACTTGCTTTGTATCAGGCTTAATGTCAGGTAAACCTTACTATGCTGAGGTTACTTTTTAAAAACAACAGCTATCAGTTCAAAGAACTAATATCCTATTATGTCCTGGAAGAACATAAATGGCTTTCATTGATGTAAATGCAAAGCTTTCATTGATTAAGAACTTACTTGGAATTTGTTCAGAGATATATTCAACTGAGGACCATATTAACCCATGTATATTTCCACAAAGTACCCTTGAATTGCATGGCTACAGAACAACCAAGGTACTACAGCAGGAAATAGTTTTCACATTCTCTTTTGAAATCCTCTAATTATAGAGTCAAGCATTTAAGATCATAAAACTAGAAAGACTGTAGAAGAAGCATAACTCTAATCTCTTTCTTAGGTCATTTGTACAATGGCATGGAGGAACTCTCAGTCATAAGAGAGTGGCTGATGTGCCTGCCTTCCACTGTCTGATTCAAAGTATAAATTGTAGATACTACAAAAATATAGATAGCAACGAATCACATTAATACATAGAGTAAAACTCACTGGAATTGGAAACATTTCAAGACTTATGTGACCTTTAATACGGGAAAGTGATGAGATACATCATGATGAGATAACTAGTGAAGAAACTAATTATGTGATTTACATAATCTGCTGTAACTTTAACTGAACTTCCTGACTTTCTTTTACAATAGTTATCTGCTTCTGATTTATTGACCTTAACATCGTATTTCTTCATATACAGTTTCAAAATTTACTTTTTCTTACAACTGTAGAACTAGACTATATTCAATGGGTGTTAACACCTTGACCTTTAATAAACTGTGCACAAAAGATATTTCTGTTCTTGACTGACCTCAGATATATAGTGATTCAATTAAGTCTTCAAATTCCATGTACTCCCAAGACCCTCCTATATGAGGAGCTACATCTGTGAAAACCCAGTAAAGTAAGCCTCTCTTAATTTTCTTCTTTCTGTTTTCAGTTGCTTCTTTCCCATATCACTTAAACATTATTGTTTTCCTTCCAACAACTTCTATGATATAGAAACTGAGTACTAGAAAATATTCCTTGGTGTGAAAACTTCATAACAAGTCCATAGCTGCAAAGAGAACAAGTCCCCAGCTACAACCAGTGATACTGATCATAAAAACTCCTGACTCGTTACCTCTGTCTTATCTCTGTCTGGTACCTCTAAACCTCTGTACCTCACAGTGATGCCACTAGACCAGGAAAAGACAACAGTGTCAGTGTAACAATAGCAGGATGCTTGCTCTGTCTGTTGGATGTTCCCTCACAAGAGAAGGCAAGCAACCTGCACCTCCATCCCAGTCTTTCTGACCACAGAGGGAGATTTGACTCTTATGGTATGGTCAGAACAACTGGTGTGATTTAAAGTTCTGCTCCACGTATGTTGATCAAGCACAGAGCTACCCAGCAGGTACGCCCATTCAGCCCTGGTTACATCATTTTAATACTTTTTTATCCTTTTTCCCATTGCCTGATGATCCTTTTCATTCCCCTCATACCCCGCTTTCTCTGCCCTAATATCCTCCCCTAATGCCTTTTCTGAATTCATACTAGTGTTGCTACAGCCACACCCAAATTTGCTGTTTCTAATGTGGCTGCCCAGGGAATCTCAGCCTTACAAGTTTTACTTTACAGGCACTGCTGGCCTTGCAAGACTCTGCTCTTCCAGTGCTCCCCTGTGCCCCCCTCCAATTATTTGTGAGGTGCATTTGTCTGTCACATACCTTTCCCTTAACCAGCTCTGAGATCCAGCAATTGTTCATGGAGCTACCTGTAAGTTTGTTCTCCTTGTTATCTGTCACATCCAGGAATTTCTCATGCCCTGTTCAGCAGTTACTCATGTCCTGTTCTGCAGTTTCCCATGTCCTGTTAATATGCCTCACTTCAGGCCAGGATCTTTTCAGCAACCAAGCCCTTTCCCTACTACCCTAGTACTGGTGTGAACTGCAAAGCGCAGAAGACTGACAGGAACTCATTCCTGAAGCCTTAATCACATCACAGAGACAAAAGTTTCTAACTTCGTTGAAGCTGTTAGTGACAGAAAGACTTCTGATCATAGCAGCAATGCTATTTATAGCAAATATACTTACAATTTTAATGGATTATTCTTCTCTTAGAACATGTCACCTGCCATCATGCAGTGTAATCCAATGGTATTTTTGGAGTGCTGAATAAGCTTTATCAGATACAAGAGGAGGAATCACCATAGATGCCTAGAATAATAGGGTAACTGTATCAAAATGAACGTAAACAGACAAAGAAAAGAGCAATACTAATGGCTAAACTATTCTTGTGACCCATTACTGTTTTTTCCAGAGGTTGCTCTGCTGTTTCTCCATTGCAGTAAATTGCATCATAACAACATACTTTCTATTGCATCAGTGACTTCACTGATTCTAATAAAGTGTATAGTCATTGAAATGTCATAACAGAGATGGTGTAGATACTGGCTCTGGTTTTCTTCTTTTTCAAAACTGCCTGCGCTGGTAAGGACAGAGTCAAGAGCCTTGTGGTAAAAGAGACCTTTATAACCTGAGTTTAAAAAATATGGTCTGAATCTATCAGACATATCTAATCAGAACTAAAACTAGTTAATTCAACTTGCCACCTCCCACAAGTCCAGCTTTGTTATGTATCTGTCACTGCAAGTAAGACTTCATTTCTGAGCCATGCACTGATTTATGCAGGAGCTCTATGAAGTAGATGTTAGTATTGTGAACATATAGGATAAAGTGTTATACTAAAGGTTTTATTCTTTAAAACCATTTTTAATCTTTTTAATTCTTCATGAGTAATATGTGTTTAAGACCTAACTTCCAAACTCATATTTTAAAGAAACTTTTACCAGTCTGACCCATGCTGTATGTTACACCAATAGGTCATTTACTGTGTTAGAGACCAGGATTCCTCATGAGAAAAAGTTCTTTCAACTTTACAAGCAAAAAGGATGAATCAGAAGCCACATCTAAAGGTTCCTTGAGAAGCTTTATATTAATACAAACAGGTTTTGAAATCCAGTTGTTTAAATAGGTTTTTAAGCAAGATGCAAGTAACCTTAAGGAAAGGCTGGGTTTAGAATTCAGACATCTGAATAATTCTTTAAGTAATGCAACTTCACCATAATGCATAATCTCATATTACTGATTTTGTCACATAAGAGAAAACTATATTTAGCAACTTCGTCAGAATTACAAAGTCTTTCCTTAAAGTTTCCTCAGAATAGATCATGTATTTCTTGAACTACAAATAAGCAATGATATGTAAATCAAATCCCCAGACAGAGTTAGGGAATGATGAATGCTTTTCCTAACAATTTTCAACCAGGAGCTTGTTTAACTGTTAATAGACAACTTTCTTAACCGGTAATTTATGCCTCTGCTTTCTGTTACCTCACAACAGTAACAAAGATGGGACATCCGCACACAGAATTCTTCATCATGAGGATAACACTTATCAACACCAGAAATATATACCTCCTGATGATGTCTTATTACAGTGTTTGACATCACTGTCCAGCAGTGTATCTACTGTGCACACAATAGGACAGGATCTATAAAGACAACCTTTAAAAGCTTGATTACCATTTCTTATTCAGCTGAAACTTGTCTTTAATTCGCAGGTACTGCTCTACATGACAGAAAGATATCTGCATTAGAAAACTGACATCCTTCTATGAGATTCATCTTGGAAATGTGAGAATGCAGCACAAGGTGCTGTAAGAAAATAGGTCTGGTAACCTAGTAAGGAGAGGTTTCTGCATGATTTTTCAGTAGTTTAGAATAGGAGTAGAGTTTAGAACAGTACTAAGAGCCCTTTTACACAAGCTATTTTCATTTTTATGATAATTATGTGAAAGTTACTGCTTCTAGTATACTCCATTTTAAATGTATGTGTTTTCTTTGTTTTCACCAGACTGATTCTCTGTCCTTTTCTTGTTAACAAAATGAAATGGATTGGTCAAATCTGATAAGACCTATTCAAATGGGATGCCTCTGCCAAACCACACAGTCTCAGTATCCAACTAGGCAAGAATAAATATTTTCACTACAAACAGAAAGCCAGAAATCCATTTGCTTTTGCATGAGAAACTGAAAGTCATTATCATATTATACATTTTATAAGGATCTGATAATCAAGCAAAAAGTGAAGAATAGCAAAGGAGATCCATCAGTCCTGAAGTTCAGACAACTGGAACATGCAAATGAATTAAGTCCTTCCAAAATTAAGGACAACCTATTGTCAAAAAATATTTGTACAAACCTGCATATTAATTTTGTATTTAATTTATTTCTAAATGTGGCAGCACACACGACTATGGTTGCTATTACAAAACATTTTAAGGTATCTTATAATTATGATTGAATTATGAACAGAATTATGTCTCTGTTCAACCCAATTCTACAGTTTAAGAATTAGGTGCTAGAGTACCTCAACTTCAAATATCCAATAAATATAGCTGCATTTAAAAAAATGACACCGCTATTTTAAACTCTGCCAGTTTTGCATTCATAATGCAACACTTAAAATTACTAAAGACTTAGATTCTGACCATATTCACGGTTTTGAATCTTCCCTTGAAGGTCTGGTGCCTGATAGAATTAGGAGAGTTGTTTAACATTTCTACTTATTTGATCAAGACCAGTCCAGTGTAAATATTGATCTGGTGTAGAACTGTATGTTGACTTACTATACCATTGCGACAATGTTACTATGAAGGCACTATAATTTAACTGCAAACTATAATATAACTGCAATTACTCAATAAAATGACAACAGCAGGCAGAACTGAAAGGATCACTTATGCCACTGTCACAACTTTCTACTTTTTTCAGTATCAGGAGATAGTGGTTAGTAAAAGAAGTGTAGCACGAAAACTTTGCCACCTGATAGTGGATTCCATCTATGACCAATTGCAGTCACATTGCTTAGTATCATGCCAAGTATCCAACACAATACCTGACTCTGTCCTTTTCAAAGGTCCTTACGTTCCTTGTATTTTTTTTTTATGATCTTCAACTGCCACTCATTTAGAATTAAAATCTTCTCTAATTTTACTCTGTGATTCTGACATTTTGCATTTTCTCTACTATTATTCATATAAGTAGACTTACTCAATATGACATAATGTTCTGATGCAGGAAATGTAGTTTCTCTCCAAATTGCACTATATTAATATTTCTATTGAAATCAATGGAGTTACGAAGTGTGAAAAGATTCAGATGAGAATTAGAATCTTGACCACTATAAAAAACTGTGCTATTTTATGCACATTATAATACTACAGTTTGGATTTAAAATCCTTTTAAATCCTTTTAAAAGGATTCAGACCACCAAATTGCAAGTGATTTGGGATTCAATTTCCTAACACTGACCATAGTGTTTTTACAATACTTAATCTAAATCATCATTCATAGTAGGAAAAAAGTGGCCAAATATATTACTAGACAATTATAAATTGGTAAAACACATTGTGTGGATTCTGAATGGGGAGGTAAGTGGTGAAGAATTCTCATGTTATTTTCTGTCAGTATGTTCTCCAAGAAATAATGATTGAGTACTCATGCAGAATACCGGGGAAAGGATTTCTACATGACTAAGTGGAGAGCCCAGCACTTTATATCATTAAGCTGCAGCTCATTTGCATGCTATTGTCAATGATAGCTTTGAAATCTAGCTCTAATGAAACTGCTTGCTTTTTTCATCTTTGTCACTCCTCCTCTAGACCAAAGATTCATTGTTCTGTTCCCTGAACTGCTTTTATAACCCCATTTTTTTTTATCTTCTCCACTGTAAAATCAAGCTTGTTAAATATGTGATCTGGAAAAGTGTTGACACTTTTCCACAGAAGTATCCACCATGACTTCCTGTCCTACCTAAGGGATCTGCACCATCCTTTTCCATTTTTTTTTAAAAACATTTCAACATGAGATGTCTAGGACTTTGAAACTGTCTTTTTATATCATTGATTTGATTGGCTTTTTTCACTGTAGCAATTAAAAATTCTATCCAAATGGTTTCAGGCTCAGCATTTAAAACCTTTTTTTTTTTTTTTTAACCAGGCCTATCACAGGTACAGGCATTTTATGTGAAAGGTCAGGAGGCTACGTTACATGAAAGATCAAAATGTCCTTTGAGAATATATCCCTTCAATTGATTTGTTTTGCACTGAAAATGAAGAAGATACACAAAGAACTTATAAACTCTCCTTTATAATTTTTATTTCATAACAGGCATTACATAATTGAAATGAATAATATAGAAATTGAAAAATTATTATAAGTAATGATTATATTTCCTACAGGGGTCAGCAGCTAGTAACTTCCAGTTTTCTCAGAATAAGCTCAGAAAATTGAGCAAAAAACCAAAAGCATTTTCGGTCTCTGAGATCTGTGTACATATTTTAACTTCATTTTGTTTCTGGAATTGAAATCCATTACTTTCTGTAGTGTTCTGCCTCATGTTGTAGGTCCTTGCCCTAATTACCATCTTCAGTAGTTGCATTTTTACCAGAGGGAAATATTGTACAAGAATTCAAGAGCCTTTGTAGTGTAGAAATGTACTGATCAACTTTACAAAATGAATATTTGTACTCCACTCTAATTCAGAAATGCACCAAGCCTCATGTATAAGTCAAATAGTGTTCACATAGTAGATATTGTTCATGTAGTAGGTATTTTTGTATCTTAGCTGAGCATGTGCAAATCAGCATGTTACTCCTTTTGTATTCACATATTCATCAATTTCCCACATTACTTACAAGAGAGTATCTTGTCTGGATACACCTTGTCAGCTCACAGAAAAATGAAATACAGTTCCCTGCAGAGATGGCTTTTAGACTGTTTTTGAGATTCTGCAGGAAAATAAGCGGCATTGTTGTACTTGAAGTACAGTTCATGCTGCGTTGATTTGGCAGATTAGTACCTCACTCTTGCCTTGCAAGGGAGTTTCTATTTTGATTGAGTATTATAGGCTGAAGATTTTATTGTAAAGGTAAATCTTACCTGTGAGGATATAAATCTTTACTTCTGTCTTCTGTGTGTTCTCAGAGCATAACTGAACAATAATTTCATTAGTGTCTTTGAGCTCATTCTTCATCTCAGATGAAAGAGGAGAGACAGTAGGCTTTCTATATATCCCATTATATATTTCATATTTTCATTTTTTTTTTTTTTTTTTTTTTTTGCTTGCTTATTCCACATGTCTAGTAATAGGGCAAGACTTAAAAGCAGGAGATTGCACATCCACATCTACATGCATCTACACATCTACTTCATATATAGCTGTTCTTGAAACCTTTTTAGTCAAAGGGGAAAAAAGACACTTTTAGGCTATAAGCATTCATCTGACATGTTTTATAAGTCTGCTTTACAGTGAGATTAATTGTAGTTACTTCTCTACACCTACTAAGAAAAATATTAACCTGAACTAATAAAGGAAAAATATAGTACAAAGCAAAATTTTTTCACTTTTGAGTAAGCAAAGATGTAAGAATAATTTTAAGACATTAACTTCTCAAGTGAATTAATTCTCAACAGAAAATAATAGGATCCTAGGCTGAATTTAGTGAAATAGATGTAGCTGTGTGTAGAAAATGAAACAGTGATGGAATGTAGGGAAATTAAGTTAACAAATGCTACCACCTATGAAGCAGACTGTGCTTGTAAAATTTTGGGAAACGCTATGTATTTAGATTTCTGCATAGCAAGCATTTACACATTATGAAAGGCAATTGCATTTATCACATTGTTCACAATGCAATGAAGCATGCATATAAACATCTGCCCTGTGATAGAGCAGCACTGAATATTAATGTGGTTAATGACTTCTTGTCTTTAACAAAAATTCCAGAAGACAAACTGTGTTAAGTGTGTACGGTGACAGCAAAGTCTATTCTCATCTGTGCTTTATTTCTAGAAGAAAGCCACCATGAGTTTCCTTCTTTTTTCTTGTAAGTTGCTATGTTTTAGGTTTTTCTACTGTTTTGTAGCAAAGGAAGTTTAAAAGACTTTAAGCAGTACCCTACTAAGTCCAAAATGAAAATTGTGTGTTACTTCCTTTTTTTCCATATGCTTTTCTCTGTCCCTGTCCTCAGTGGAACTAACTTTTTATTACAGAAATGCAAGTGGTCACAGGAACTTGTAGGTTCTGAAGTAAAAATAATAAGAGTCTGGATTCATTATCATATTTAACTCTGTACATCATCATAACTGAAAGACAAAATCTGTCTGAAACTTCTCACTTATCTTAAAAAAAATAGTTTTAACATTTGGGCTTGAAAAAAGCAAAAGGAAGACACGAAGGATTTTAATTAACAGCTGATGTGGAAGATTTTAGTAGAAACTTTTAAATGTAATTGAAAACAAAATTTCTAATGTAAGCCAGGTAGGCAGTTTGAACTATGAAATTTTGTCAGCAATTGTGGCATAACAAAATTAAGATGTGCACATACATAGTCAGAGTAATACAAAATCAGATCTGAATTCACACATGTTGGAGGTAGTTAGAGTGGGATGCCATCCCACTTTAGACATCTACAGTGATTTTATATCTAAGCTAACCACCACTGACTTCCTCTGTAGTCAATGCAGAAGAATGAATATAGTTTTGTTTACAATTTTTCTGATTTGTCGTTAGACAAGTATCTATTTTATGCTGAGAAAATTGCAGACATGACCTTTCCATTGGCAACAAAGAGAACACAGAGTGACATACATACATATATATTAAAGATGTTTAATCGGATTAAACCTACCTCTGGAACTTATTTGGGCTTTCTATAATATCAATGCATTTACAGAAAGTCATCAAAACTATGATTTCATTATATGATTTTTTGTAAAATCTCTGGAAGGGATGACCATATTAAGTAACTCTAAACAGCATCCTACAGTTGCTAGAACCCTAGATCATGGTAGATGTCAGTGAGTAGATCTTCCATTCCTTCACCACTTCACCATTCACCTTCATTCCTTCTATGCATTCACCTTCACCATGTTAATGCCATTAAAATTAAGAGGGCTTCATTGGCATAATGGAGAGAAGGACTTAAATGATAAGCCACTACTTATTGACATTATGTCTCACTAATTTTAAATTGTTTGTCTTTTATATTTCTTTTTTTGCTAGGGCAAATGAAAGGAGGAAAATATTTGGCAAGGATTAAACTATTTGTTCGATAGGTCATACTTATTTTTTTATCAAAAGCCAGTTGTTTAAAAACTAGACAATTTTATTATTGGTCCTTGATGTTTTCTACTTGGAAGTCATTCATTAAATCATCAAACAATCTGATAACTGTGAAACCGATTGACATGAGCCATTAACTGCCTTCTGAATACTGGAGCCATTTCTTCAGACTGTACCGCTGCTTCCTAACTACAGCAACTGTGGCTAACATTAGAGTTCACTTCAAAATGAGAAAAGTGAGAAATGAATCTGCAGTTAATTTTGGATTTCCTAAGCCAATAAACATAAAATGTTTGTCTGAACTACAAAATCCTAGAAATGGGCACATGCTATTTTTGGAGTACTAAATAATTGTTACATCATGATAGCTAAGTGATTTCAAAGAAAGTGTGCACTGAAAATGCTATTTATATGACAACTTTCTGTCATGAACACTAACATGATTAGATTACTTACAGATGCATTATTCCTACAGAAACCTTTAGACTAAAGCCTTCAACAAAAGCAACATCAAAAGATACTTCCTTTCTGTAGCAGCAGACTACATCTCTTTTGCATCATTTATTTTCAGTCACGCACATTAGATGAATGAAGGATCAGGACCAAACATACACGGGCTATCTGCACATCCATGTAACACTAATTTGCAGTTTTCTTTACTTCAAAACAAAGACAACATTTTATTATACTGTATTGTTATATTTGATCTTTTTTCTTTTATTTTGTTAATATTTTGGTAGCACAGTCAATTCTTTCAATGGGTTCCCATCTGTATTGCTTACTGTCTTTGTTTTTCACATATCTTAATTTCTAGCATTCCTTATATTCTGTAGAAGATCAGTCCTGCCTCTTCCCCCCTCCCTGTCTTTAGGTATATTTATATTGAAATTGCCACAATGTCTTTTTTGGTTTGTCAGGATGCAGTAAGTTTAAATGCTTGGTGTGTACAACTGTGATCTACTTAGCCCTATTCCAATCAGAATACTTTTATGGAACGTGTGATTATATTTTCCCTCATAATCGTCTTTATCCCATGAGGAAGAGAGTGATTTTTAAAATTAATGTTTGGGACACAGTCAGTAGGACTGGCACTGGGTGCCTTCTAGAGGGCACTCCTTGCTTTCTTACCTATTCAATGCAGAAAAACAAGCTTTTCCAGAGAGAAATTTAGAGCACCTTTATTAGCCTCTGTCTCTGAATGATTAATTGGAAAAAGGCTGTCATTCTCTCCTTTTTTATTAACCTTATTAACTACTTTCATTAGAGAACTTCAAATACATAGTCTAAGTATGGTCTGTAAAAGCAAGGAGATGCACTTCATTCCTCCTCTCTCAGAATGCCTACAGCATTGTGGATTTATATGAATTAAAGCATGTTATTGCACTGGGAAAAAAAAAGAAAAAAAAGTGACAAGTGATATTAGAGCTAGCGAAAGTTCATTTTGTAGCTAGTTGTCTGGCTCCTTGCTTTATAATTGTCTACAATTAGAATGTTACAGTTCTATTCAAACTGCAGCTTCTCTTGTTATTATTTATCTCAAGTATCCTGGATAAGGAGATATAGATTATTCTTTTTGACTATGACAAAGCATAAGGAATGCTTTCCTAGTAGCTTCTTGTTAAGACCATCAGCCCTATACACGGAGAGACATGATAAAACTGTTGAGTTTGATAGGATTACTTCTGTAGTCAAGACATACTGATACTCATGCTGGCTATGTATCAAATATTTCTGCCTTAGATTTTCCCTTTGCATCTCATAAAGTTAACTTAATTGGGTCCATGGAGATTCTTTAAATGCAGGGTAGTGTCCAGGTGATATAATGTCTATATAAAATCCATGTCTTTATGCAACCCTACCTTGACATATCCATTTGAAACCCACCATAAGGGACATACCAGTGACACACTGTAGCAAATATTTGATTATTGTAAAGATGCAAATGGGGACTGGTATCAGCAGATGCTGTACAGCATTGCTGTACAAGGTTTATGAATGGGCTGAAATAAACTTGACAAAGAAAAACAGAAACATCATCTATTGCCTGAAAAAAAACAAAAATTAAGATGCAGTACTGAATGAATCTCAAGGAATAGGTTCAATTTAAAACATTATTTTGGGTTTGGCATTAATTAGAGAATTTAATGTAATCCTGTAGCTGTAATCCTGTAAAATATATTATTCATTTTTAGAGGATATCTGCAACAAAAGATTGACATTCTCTATTTTGATGTATATAAACTTTTCAAAACCCATGTTTCAACTACTAGTGTCTCCTCCTAGACACTCCTTGAGGAAATATTCCATTTCTACTTCACAATTGCCTATACATGAGAAACTTCTTAGCATTCTCTGTGAGGTCAGAGAGTGATAAGCTGTTGGAGTCTGTGAAACATGCCCCAGTCCAGACTTTTTGACAGGAAAAGGTGGTTTTCTACTGATTTGAGTTTGGAATCCTAAATCTCTGTAAATACCACGAAAAGGCAGCTGTATAGCATAAACACAGCACAGAAAGTTTTTAAGTACAGCCACTACCTTATTAGCGAGATTCCTACAGTAACAAATGCGAAATTCAATTTTGCACAAAGGGACAACCACACAGGCAGCAATTTTATTGTATGAAAGAAGAAAATATTTGGAGACTATATTTAGTTTGCTAAGCTAAGAAGTCTCACATAAACTGCAGGAGGAACTATTTTCACAAAAATCTCAAGTGTGCTATTCTACTTAAAAAGGAAGTGGGTTAAACAATTTAGCTCTGCTCACTGAGGCACTGGAAGATTCATGTTAGATGTTAAACTGTACATGAACAATTAAGGAAGAAAATGTGCAGATGTGACAGGCCTTCAAATTTTTCTCTCATAGCTTTTCAAATCAGTCAGAAAATTGCCTCCCTGTTTCTGGCAGTAAGTACAGTATATTACTCTGCAGCAGCAATTGCTTACTAAAGTTTTGGGTGATTTCTATTGTTTAACCAAGCTCAGAATCATAGTCAATACATTACAGAATGTATGTCAGTCCAGTGATGTGGAAAACTATGCTACCAACATGAAAGGCTCAGATACTAGATAAAATCTAGAGGGATCTGGGCTGTGAAGTCTGTGTGAGAAGAGAATCTTAGTCTCTTGAGAAATGACAAAAGACACACCGACGTTAGTGTGTTTCATTCTCTGATCTGGCCACAGCAGATGGCACTGGCAATAGCTCTAGAGAAGTCAGCCTCAAAAACAGTAATTTTCAAGGAGGCAGTTGCTTAAGAATTACTAAGAAACCACTCTATAAGTAATAAAGTACAATTTAATTACTTGACACTGTTATGGACAGATACCGACTGTCTTGTACATTTCAAAAATGTTGAGATCTCATTCTAGCTGGGAAGTGTTGGGGACAGTACTAAGAAAATAATGTTACTAATTTGTTGAAGTGTTTTGTCAGTTTGCCTCTATTGAGTTTTTTCATCATTTTTGTAATCTATCACAACATACTGGAAGTAAACATTAGATCAAGCTTTTCAGTTAAATTTAAAGGAAGATTCACCTGGATGTCAGCATTGCATAAATTTCATCACAATAGTACGGAGATTCTGATGTTCTATCTTGACATATAAATTTCTGTGCTTCCACTGTGCATTTTGCTCATAAAAGGAAGGGATGAAGAATAATAACTACTAAAGTAAATCTGTGGGTAGTGAAAATGTGAGATTTGGTGACGTAAGTCAGAACTCAGGCACAGAGTTGAAAGAAGCAGGTCTGAGATTTTTCATAGTTTTGTATCTACATTTACACAGGCAAATCCACTGTTTCTCAAATAAAATCTCATCAATCCCCTTTAGATATCAACACAGTGCTGTCTTTCTGGTGGCCCTCAGAATCTTCCACCTTGTCTTTCTTTCAGAAAAGCTGTTCAGGCAACAAACTTACTCATCTTACCTGGATCAGAACACCAGGTTTCTGCTGCTGTGATGTTGTGCAGATGCAGTAGGCATCTACTGTTGGGTAAATAGCCTTTTCTTCAAGCAGCTACTGCAGCCAGTCTGCCAAATATTATCAGAATCAGTGACAAGTCTATTCATGGTAGGCAGATATTTGGTTCCTGTCACTGCACAAACTGGAGAGAAAGGGCTGTCCGTAAGGGGAATAAGAATGGAAAGAACCGTTACCGTGAGGCACATTAAGTGCAGCTTGGGTGGTACACAACTTAGATCCCATCTTCAAGGATTCTCAGATATAATGTATAGTCTTGTAAATACAAATGAGTCTTTACATAGACAAAATATCCAGGAGCTGGGTTAGGGAAAATCTGAGTTATGAGAACAAAAGCAAATAATATTCTGATATGCACTGCTGCTGCAAAGCAGCATTCAAAATTTTGGCCTAACTTCCATTTAAGCTGAGAGAAAGCAAGCTATTTCCAAAAAAAGACAAATATTTTCTAGCTTTAAGTGCAAACTCTGCGGACTTTCTTTTATATGGTTAATTGATCCTTGTTAAAAATACACCCACTGGATGGTTTTAAATATTTTAACTATTGAAATGAAGTCCACATTCCATAAAGCCTATGACTTGCTTGCTTTGACAATAAACCCACATGACACAAAGAGACAGAATTTCTCATTCTTCCTCTAGTTTCTCCACATTCTTTTTCATACAATATTTTGGATGACATAAAATGGAAATGAATTTTTACCTTTTAAGGAAAAAAGAGTCACAATTTCTTTTTTGGTATTGTTCTTTTCATTTTTCAGTCAGCACTTGTTACAGTTGAATCACATCAAATGCAAAAGCTGAAGTTCCCATAGTAACATTAACATATCCACAAGCAACAATAAACCCTTTACTGTAACTCATAGTACTGTTTATTTCATTTATGTCTTTAGTTTTTTTCTTCATGTTAATCTGTTTTTAGTATTCTTATACTATTTGCCCTCTGAGTTACATTAGTTGCTATGAAAGTAATGTTGTAGATAAGGATGAAACATATTGGTACCCACAAGTATAGTATACAATCAGTTTACCTGAAATCTGAAATGTGTACTTTGGAATGTAAACTGTCTCTGAAAAACAAAATACAAAAATAAAAATAAAGTAAAAAATCAGCAGTTAACACTGTATACTCTGGACCAGAACAACTATTTTAGAGAAAAATAAAATAGAATAAGCAATGCATACTTTAGTAAAGTTCAAGCGTGATATGCTGCTCAGTGAGCATAACAAAACATCTTTAGATAGAAACTGGCCTACAGAGGATCCGAGCTTCTAGAGACAATAATTTGAAGATGCTGCTACAATTTAAGTAAAGAAATTTTAAGTAAAAATAATCACATATTCGACACTAGATGCCCTAGGTTTCATCCCTGCTGGTGATGTATAATGATAATCACAAGGGACATCTACAATATGAAATGTAATATATGTTTGATAAAATTCTGCAAAGGACTTGAGACTTTTTATAGGCTAAAAAAGAACTTTGTCTTAAAATTTAACAATTTCAGGAGTTGATATTTTATAGAATGAGGATGAAAAGGAAACATCTCAGTGTTAGATTGATAGACAGAATGTTTGGGGGGGCTGTTAATGCCAGATTTAGAGATGTGAGAAGGAAGAGTTGGATGGCTTATCTTACTACCCATCATTTAAGCTGTTGCTTCAACAGAAGCACAGAAATCACAGAATTACACAAAAGTCAGGCTTGAAAGGGACCTTTGAAGATCAACTGACCAAGCCTTCTGTTCAAAACAGGGACTTTGGTGAGGTTATTCGTGACTCAATGAAGCCAAGTCTTAAATACTTCCAGTGAGGGAGATTCCACCACTTCTCCAGGCATTCTATCCCAACATTGAATTGTCCTCAAGTTTTGTTTTTTGCTTTGTTTTGGTTTGTTTTTTAGTATATATAGATTCAGTCACTTCAGGCATTTCCCCTGAAGTGATTTCTTGTCTGTTGCTTCTTGTCCTGTCACTGTGAACCTTATGAAGCGTGTAGCTCCTTCTCCTCCTTAACTATTTTAGGTCCTGGAAGACTATGATTAGATCTCCCATGAGCTTTCTCCTTTCTATATTAAACAAATCCAGTTCCTTCAAACCTTTATATGTTAAATACATTTCAGTAGCTCTCCCTGGAACACTGTCAAATATTTCAATGTCAGTCATGAACTAGGGGGAACAAAACTGGACATAGTATTCAAGGGGGAACAAACATGGACATAGTATTCAAGGTGTGACAGAACAAGCACCAAGCAGAGTGGAATAGTCACATGCCTTGAAGCCCAGGACATGAGTTGCTTCACTGCTACACTTTTCAACATTGCTACACCAAATCAAGTCTACCTCAGCATGTACTGCTACTGGGGATTAGTCTGTCCCAGATACAGGACTTTGCATTTCCTTTTGTTGAACCTCATGGAGTTTTTGTTGGCCTAGTCTTCCATTTTTTCCTTCTACCCTATCTACCTCTCCCATCAGGTTGGTGTAATGTGCAAATGAGATTACAGTGCACTCAGTGCTGTCATGCAGATCATTTATAAAGATATTGAATAGTGTTGAACCCAGTATCAACTCTGGAGGAACTCCACTCTTGATTACTGCCATTAACCACCGTCCTCTGAACTTGTCTGTTTAACCAGTTTTTCATACAACTTATGGTCCATCTATTCAATCCATCTTACAGCAAAGACGTCATTGGGAGACCATGTCAAAAGCCCCTCATCCTTCCCTTCATCTGCTTAGCCAGTTGTTTCATCATACAAAGCAATCAGTTTGGTCAAGCACAATTTCCCCTTGGTAAATCCTTATTGCCTTTTCCCAGACTCCTTCATGTGTCTGGTAATAGTTACTGTGAAGACCTCTTCCAGCCACTGAAGTGAGACCGACTGTTCTGTAGTTTCCTGAATTTTCCTTTCTGAACTTTCTGTACATGTGCACAGTATTTATCCCCTGGTCCCAGTTGTCTCATACCTAGTGGGCGGAAAGCATGCAAGGGATGGTAGCTGATCCACAGACCTCACAGTCTCCCCAGTACTTGGCTTGAACCCCCCAGTTCATCCAGTAGTCAATGTTCAAACAGCTCTGATCTCTTCAGTATGTAGGACAGACTCATCTCAATACTTTCCTCCCAAGCCACTTATCCTAATGTCCAGCTAGTCCATCTTGATGTCAACCAGTGCTTACACAATGACATATGTACACACACGATATACAGGTCTCTCCAGTTGCTGACACCCCAGACACACAGGCCACTATGACCTGTGATCCCCACTCAAGCTGCTGGAACTTAGACCTCCATATATACTTATGCACACAGAACAGACAGTCCTTCTTCTCAGGAAAATATTCATAAATGGAGCTTGACAGATTCTGGTGATCAGGTATACAGCATGACCAAACAAGCATACTTACCAGCAGTCTGTTTACATGTGACCGACTCCTTAATTCCCTATCCCTGTATTTTCCCATGTTTGTTCCACCCTAAGGCACCTTTACCTCTCCCTTTCCCCACTTTTGGTTTCTCCCCAAAACACCCCAAAATGTACAAAGTAAGTCTTGTACATGCTCAGGATGCTATTCCCCTGCATCCCCTGTCTGGACAATGCTCTTAGTCATATGGTTTATTTTCAAATAGTTGTGGCGGTGTGCTCCCCCCTTCCCGCTCCCTGCACAAGCAGTAACCACCAGTGGGAGTCATCCTGATAGCTGCATCCAGCTTATGCTGGACCTTGAGGACGAATGGCAACAAAGTAGCCAAGGGCTGCCTGAAGCAGGGACCTAAACCTCTTGCTGATATGCAAATATGACCATAAGTCAATCATCTTACTCCTTAAATAGTGGACAGCCCAGAGCCCTTTGAGCTCTCCTGCACGGCAGCGGGCTGCACGCCAGGATCTCCCCTTGAGCAGGGACACCTCTCAAGGTTACTCCTCGAGGTTGAGAGATTCCTTGCCACAACAGATCCTCAGTAAGTGACTAATAGCATGCTAAACTTTGAAACCTTAGCTAAGTGATAGAAAGGATTGATTGCACATATATAATCCTTTAGACATAAATTGTTGACCAAGTCTGGGACTAGGACTGGATCTAGCCGCACCTAGACTCCTCTCTGAGAAGGAGTTTAGAAAGCAAGGGGATCCTTTCTGAACCTCATGACTCAACGGGAGGGTCTCCCTGACAGTTTTGTCTGACCCTGTCATCTATGCAGTAAATAATCAAGCGTGCCTTGCCATTGAATCTTGTTAAACCACTGTCGCATTGAACTTTGTTAACTCCCTATTCTGTATCAATAAACTATATTTTCACTTCTCTCTTACAAGTGAAGTGCACTCTCACTCCATCCGCGACAAATTAGCATAGTTGGCAGGATGGCAAGTAGTATCACTGATTATTTACGGAGGCATGGAGTGAATCCGAGTCCCAAATTCTCAGCAGAATGGACTTGTGACAATTGGCATAATTGGGAAGCCATTGAAGAACACCTAAAAGTAACTAGAGGCCACACAAAAGATGGAAAAGGGAAAGGAATTATCTGCAAGATGCTAGGTGCCTGTTTAGAAGCTGCACATCAGGAAAGAGACAACAGAAATAAAAAGGAGCAGGACCTAGAGAAAGAAATAGAAGGCAGAAAGGCAACTGAGTTGTTACTATCTTTAAAAATTGAACAACTGCAGAAACAGTTACAGGAGGAAAAGGAAAAAAGACAACAGTTGGGAGAAAAGGTCGAGATGATGCTTATACAGGCTCCCCGCCCCCCTGACATCGTACAAATTAGGAAACTAATAGTATCCCCTGAAGATTGGGATGGAGACATCTGGGGTGATCCCGATGATAGCGAGCCAGAAGACAACGACGCTTTGTTCCCCACAAATCCTCCTGAGTATGAAGCCAGACCCATTGTTAAAACAGAAAGAACTGTGGGTCCTCGGGGTGGTCATCCGCGACATACGACGCGAACCATCCCCTGGGATCCGTTGCAATTGACGAATTTGCAAGAGAGATACAGCAGAAAACCAGGTGAAACTGAAACAGAATACTTGTGGCGAGTATGCCTCAGTGGCAGTGACCGAATAATGTTGAGTGAGGACAAAGCAAGCAGCTATTGGGGTCCGGGAGTTTTCTTAAATTTAGGACCCGACCCGACAAATACACCTCATTCTATCACCAGCCGAGTAGCTTATTGGGCTGGAGGAATAGACAGCATGGAGTGAGGTGAACCCTCCATAATTCCCATTAAATCTTTAAGTGAGCTCTCTACAGCCGTCACAAAAGCCGCCTGTATACAAGCCATGCACAAACGAGGGTCCCATGATGTCCCACTGTCTGCTACAGTAGATTTTGCAATGTTAAAACCACTGATTAGAGGAGCCCCGGCAATTCTTAAATCCCATTTAGTCGCAAAAAGAGATGAGATCAAGAAAGACACAGAACACAATGAGGGACTAGGTGATAACGCTCAAAATGCCCACAAGCAGCTCCCTGCCTGGGCAGATTTGATGCATGGCACTGTGAACTACAGCCGTGAGATGGGCTGGGACGATGCACCAGCTGAAAAACAAAACCTGAAGCTCCGGGGAGGAGATCACAAAGTAAGACCCATAAAACAGGGAGCAGAAACTAGATCGAAGGGAAACAAATTTAAAACCCCCCAAACAGAATCTCGAGAACAAAGGAATGAATTGTGGAGGAATGCATTAGCTTTAGGCATTCCCAGAGCTGCGATTCAAGCTCAGCCTACTGGCATTATTTTAAGTCTAATTGAAGCATTTCAAAAACAAGATAACGGTGAAAGGAAGGACCATATTTCAGCTCCTCCTGCACCAGACCCCAGAAGGGGAGATAACCCCTTCCTCCCCTTAGGGAAGAACTGCAGGGCATGAAGTTAAAAAATGAGTAGTGTCCAGAAAGCAATTGGGCCTGCCTGTCTGGAAAGTGGAGGCTTATCAGTGGATAAGTGATAATGGCCCATACATTTTAATTCCAGTTGGTCCTCAAAGACAATTGGTAAAGTTTTTAATAGATACGGGAGCACAAATTTCACTATTAACACAACAAGATGCCGAGAAGCTGGGCGTATGACCCAGATGGCAAAGAGTTAAAATTACCGGCGTGAACGGAGTGAGTGTTCAGTGCCAAACTTCCAAGGTCAATTTATGGCTCCCGGGTGAGAAGCGCATGTCGAGTACTCGCTTTGCAATTAAAGATCACCATGAAAATATTTTAGGTTTCGATGTTTTAAATGGACCAACCTGGCGCCTGCCGAACGGCAGCGTGTGGTCCTTCGGCTCCAACATCGATCCCAACCCCAGCAGAAGCCGGGAGGCTGCAGTGCGGGCACTGCGCGCAGCCCCTGCGCTCCCCGAGTCAAAGATCACTAACGTACCGCAATATCCCCTTTCTGCTGCGGCACGAAATGGAATTTCTGAAGTCATAGCTGATTTGGAGAAACGAGAAATTATCTCCAGAACGCACTCCCCATATAACTCACCTGTCTGGCCCGTCCGGAAACCAGACGGGAGGTGGCGTTTAACAGTCGATTATCGGCGCCTGAACGCCAATACAGCCCCGCTCACAGCTGCTGTGCCAAACATTGCCAACTTAACAGCTACTTTGCAAGCAGCTGCACACCCATGGATGGCAGCGCTAGATGTAAAGGATATGTTCTTTATGGTTCCCTTAAAGGAGGAAGATAAAGAGAAGTTTGCTTTCACTTGGGAGGGAATACAATACACCTTTAACAGACTCCCACAGGGGTACAAACATTCACCCACGATTGCTCATGCTGCGCTTGCTGAACTTTTACAGACAGTCTCACTCCCCCAAGAAGTGAAACTGTACCAATATATAGATGATATTCTGATTGGAGGAACTTCCCCTGAAAAGGTTGGGGAAGCGGCAGCAGCAGTATGGCAAGCACTACATAAAGCAGAAATTGCGATTCCACCCGGAAAATATCAGGGACCAAGCAAAGAAGTAAAATTTGTAGATATTTGGTGGATAGCAGGCAGTGCAGTGATTCCTCCAGATACCTTAAGAAAAATTGAAGAGCTGCAAATGCCCCAATCAAGGAAGGAGTTACAACAATTAATGGGAACTTTAGGATATTGGAGGAAACATGTGCCTGGATTTTCTATCATTTCCCGCCCCTTATACTCACTCTTACGGAAAGGCAAACCCTGGGAGTGGAAATTAGAACATAAAGAGGCAGTCAAAACTCTAACTGAAGAGTTAAAAACATATCAGTCACTGGGACCAGTACACCCCCGCGACCCTATTATAGCCGAATGGGGTTTCGCCAAACATGCTACTTACTGTAACCTGTTCCAAACTGGCCCCGATGGGCCAAAAAGACCTTTATTATTTAGCTCAACCGCATTTAAAGAAACAGAAAAACGATACTCTGAATGGGAAAAGGGACTTTTATCTTTAGTCCGAGCAATTAAACAAGTTGAGAAAATACATCAGGGACAACCTGTGCTAACTAGAGGACCATTTAATTTACTAGAAGCAATCCTAAAGGGGACTGCTCCGCCAGAAGGAGTTGCACAAAAACCCACTGTCCGAAAATGGTATGCCTACCTAACAGGAGTTGCAGAAAATATGCAACTAACTGAAGGACACACTAAGGTTTCCAAATTGCAGATGCCCATAAACACAGACCCTTTAGCGTTACAACAACCCTTTAAACCTTCACCCATTCTGGATGCACCACCCCTCACTGAGGGTACACCAACAGAAAACATTTGGTTTACAGATGCTTCAGCAAAGAGGGTAAATGGTAAATGGCAATATAAGGCTGTTGCATTAGATATTACCACCGGCAGACAAGTAGTAGAAGAAGGTGAAGGCAGTGCACAAGTAGGAGAAATAAGAGCAGTTGTTTTGGCAGCACAGAATGGAGCAAAAATTATATACGTAGACTCTTATGCTGTGTGGGCTGGTGCCACACAGTGGCCCTGTCAATGGGAAACCTTGAATTGGGAAGTAAAT
This sequence comes from Mycteria americana, assembly GCF_035582795.1. Classification (NCBI taxonomy): domain Eukaryota; kingdom Metazoa; phylum Chordata; class Aves; order Ciconiiformes; family Ciconiidae; genus Mycteria; species Mycteria americana. The sequence continues at coordinate 168,740,341 of NC_134365.1, read as the reverse complement.
AGATCCCCAGTTTGGAGAAACAAAGATTGGCAATTATTACTAGATATAGCCAGGAAAACACCTTTCAAGATGGGATGGGTAAAAGCTCATGCTAAAGATAATCAACCAGCCACACAGTGGAATCAAAAGGTAGATGAGCTAACCAAAATTAGGAAAATCACTTTAAATCCTGAGTGGTATCGATTGGGAGAATGGTTACATCAAAGTCTAGGCCACACAGGTAAAGAAGCACTTTACTTTGCTGCACAGAGTAAAGGCTGGCCTATAAATAGGAAAACTTTTGAAACTGTTCTTACAGAATGTCCTCAGTGTAGACTGAAATTACAAGCAGATCATCCTGCTAAAGCACCACTTTTACATATCAATGAAGGGAAAACTTTATGGTCTACATGGCAAATTGATTCTATCAGACCATTCAAATCCTCTGCAGGATATTGATACATCCTTACAGGAGTGGAAGTAGTCTCTGGCTTGCTTATGGCGACTAAATGTCGGAAAGACGATAGGCGAAATACAGTGCGAGGGCTATCATTTTGGTTCTCAAATCTACCTACTCCTGATGTTATCCAGAGTAATAATGGCTCACACTTTTCGTGTAAGGAAGTGCAAGATTGGGCAAAACAAGAGGGAATTAGATGGGTATTCCACACCCCATACTACCCTCAATCAAATGGGATGGTAGAAAGAGCTAATGGCTTGTTGAAAAGGAATCTCAAACCACAGGAAGCTCAATGGGATACGAGACTTCCCAAAGTACTCCATCAATTAAATAATCGATATGGGCCTACTGGAAGCCCTGTAAACCGAGCATTCTTTGTAAAAACTGAGCTTAGCGCTCCACCTACTAGGAAAAGAGAATATCCAATGACACTACAGCCAGGACAGCCTGTGATGGTCAATTTACCATCCATCGGTACTGTGCCTATGACTTTAACTAAACCTCGTGGCCCGCTTGCCTGGGAAGCTACTGATAGCAGTGGTGCAAAACACAGAATTAGTTCACGATGGATTTTTCCTTCTTCTTAATGGGGTAACCTGTTCAGACTGTCCCCACCGAAACAAATCTCTATTTTCTCTTACAGCACCTCACAGGATGGCAGACGGAAATGCTGTGTTCATGTTACTATTCCAAACCCTAACAATGCTGCTCTTCTTAGCCTGTGGTCAAAGAACCCTAGAATGGCCATGGTCCCAAGCTCGTGTTAAGTACACTGGAAGTATGGGAATACACTCTGGTAAGGGAGATTTAAAGCTTACCACTGTGGTCATGCACGGAACTGAAACATACTTAGAAAATGAATGGAGATGGGATAAAGATGAAGCTGATGATAAAGTTCCCCGACTCTGAGGAACAGCAGGGAAAGAAATTAAAATAAGATGCCAGATGATCAATGGGTCTACCCATGAGAAGGTATCTCAGATTTCTGTGTACAACATTACATCAAAGCCAATAGCCAAAGATACGAAACTTTGCGCCTTTGAAAGACTGGACTGTTGGTACAATTTTACCTTAGTACAACCTGTTTTTGTAGTCTGCCTCTGGGCTCACCATCGTGTGGGATTATCCTTTAAATTTAAAATAGACATTATTGAGCCTAGCACAACATCTGCCCTGACTGTAGAGGATGAGAAAATTCTACCCCCACAGATTTCTGAAGTTGGACCGTATGTGATCAAAAATACAGGCCAACAACAAGTGTTATTTAATCCATCATGGTCTCTTAAATGAGTAGAACTACTGATGCAAATTAATATGTCTGCAATCAAACCAACCTGTTCACCATTCCTAGGTACATCCTATGCAGGATGGTTAGCATTGTTACATGGACGAACCCTCACCTCTCCAAGACGAACAAGGAGAGATGTGACCGGTATCATAGGGACAGGATTGGGAGTCTTAAATAGTATCGATGCCGAAGTACTCATAAACGAACTGAGCGCAACAACAAGTGATTTAAACAAATTAGAACACCCATTACGGTCTTCTCTATTAGCATTGGGAACTAACCAATGGCTCTTATCTGATATATTACCTCAGTGGGAAAGAATTAATGAAAGGGACCACCAACTGATTGTGGATGCACTTGGTGTAGCCCAAACCAATGTTTCTCTAGCTCTTAGTTGTATCCAAGCTCAACTGTGGATGCAATCTATGGTAGCAGCAATTATAAGAGAAGGTGAAGAGGGCACCTTACCCACTGAAATTCGAAAGGTAATTTGGGATAATGCAACTAAATTTGAGAAAGAATTCCAGTCCTGGTGGTATTTAGTCAATTTCACTTATGACCCCATTAGCAATAAGGCCACAGCTTTTGTCTTAACAATACCCAATGCTTCGGTATACACCATATACCCAATCATTGCGTTGCGATTAAATCACAATGGAACTGTACTCTATCCATTAGAGCATAGAGTATGGGCCCACCGAAATGGAAACAAATGGCAAACTGTTGATGTTAATGCATGCTTTATATGGGAACAACAAGGATATATTTGTGAGAGTAACACCCTCAAAGCCCAAGACATCTGTCTTGACACTGAACAAAATGTTTGTCATTTTGAAATATGACCTGATGAAGCCCCTGAAACTGTACTTGTGTATATTGGAAAAAGATGTGTTTGTATGAGAACCCTTTGTGATTTTATATTTGTAGATAACATTACTGTAGATACAAGCAATCGCTCAAATATTTGTGTTTGTAACTTTACTAAAATTGTGGGATGTGACTTCAATTATTCAGCTCCTGTTACATCTTATCTAACTACACATTGAGTCGAGATTTATTGCCTACCACCATCGGAATGAATCTTACATTGGTGAAGAAACTACTACAACACGATGACCTGTGTCAACTGCTGGAACGCATCCGAAACAATGGACACAAAACTCTGATCACCGTTCATCATGATGCAGAAGAGATACACCATGTCTTGGAAAGAGTGAAGAAGGATGGAGAACAGCATTGGTGGGAAACTCTTCTTGGATGGTCACCAACAGCAACGGGAGTGTTTAATCTTATGCTTCACCCAGTTGTCATTTTACTAACTCTAACATTAGTGTGTCTATTGCTTATAATTATATTGTATATAAAGTTTTGGCACATGATAAAGCAAATAACTCAACTTCAACCACCCAAAACATACAAATTAACGCATAACAAATAGCAGTGCTTCACTGTCTACTTACCATGGATCTATAAGTGCACAAACTATCAATATACTATTTACGGCACAGAGGCAAGAGGTGACCGTACCACCACTCTGTGAAGGTAAAATGAATTGACAATAGTCACGGGGTGGAGTGTGGCGGTGTGCTCCCCCCCACCCCCGCTCCCTGCACAAGCAGTAACCACCAGTGGGAGTCATCCTGATAGCTGCATCCAGCTTATGCTGGACCTTGAGGACGAATGGCAACAAAGTAGCCAAGGGCTGCCTGAAGCAGGGACCTAAACCTCTTGCTGATATGCAAATATGACCATAAGTCAATCATCTTACTCCTTAAATAGTGGACAGCCCAGGGCCCTTTGAGCTCTCCTGCACGGCAGCGGGCTGCACGCCAGGATCTCCCCTTGAGCAGGGACGCCTCTCAAGGTTACTCCTCGAGGTTGAGAGATTCCTTGCCGCAACAGATCCTCAGTAAGTGACTAATAGCATGCTAAACTTTGAAACCTTAGCTAAGTGATAGAAAGGATTGATTGCGCATATATAATCCTTTAGACATAAACTGTTGACCAAGTCTGGGACTAGGACTGGATCTAGCCGCACCTAGACTCCTTTCTGAGAAGGAGTTTAGAAAGCAAGGGGATCCTTTCCGAACCTCATGACTCAACGGGAGGGTCTCCCTGACAGTTTTGTCTGACCCTGTCCTCTATGCAGTAAATAATCAAGCGTGCCTTGCCATTGAATCTTGTTAAACCACTGTTGCATTGAACTTTGTTAACTCCCTATTCTGTATCAATAAACTATATTTTCACTTCTCTCTTACAAGTGAAGTGCACTCTCACTCCATCCGCGACAATAGTGCTGCAAGGAGTAGGGAGTTGGACTCGATGATCCTTATGGGTCCCTTCCAACTCGAGAGATTCTATGATTCTATGATCCCATAATGAGTCTTTTACCTCTAGAGTCAGTAATCCTCTTCAGTCTGTACAGTGATCTAGAGACCCTCTCCCACCCTCTCATGGTGAAAGGTGTCACCCCTGACCCATGGGACTAATCAGCCTGTGACAGTCCTGGGAGAAACCATGGCAGTTTTCTTCTTTTTCTCTGATCAGGTTATTGGAGTTCCTCCATCTGTCGTTGTTCATCAATGCCCCTTTGTATTTGCCAAGATAAGCCTTTAATTCCATGCCATGACACTATGCACATAAGAACAATATTTCTGTATTCTGCTTTTGGAGTCTGTACCCTTTACTATCTCTCATTTGCTTCTTTTCTTGTATTTGAGCTCACTCTTTAACTCAGGTTGGTTTCTTGTTGTTCTGGTTTCTTGCTTAGGGGGATGGACCACTTCTGTGATTCGAGAAGATCCTTTTTCAGTATATCCAGCACTCCTAAGTTCCTTTTCCTTCCAAGACAGATTCCTATGGGATCGCTTCTAACAGTTCCCTGAGCGAGTTAAAAATCCTCTCTTCTGAAGGTCATGGTTTTTATTTTGCTCTTTGTCTTTCTCACATGCCTTAGGATATTAAATTCTATGATCATATGATCTATGACCGCTACAGCCTAGGCTGCCATCTAGGGTCACATCTGCCAAGACTCTCTTATTTGTAAGCAGTAGTTCCAAAGGAGCAGCAATCCTAACAACTGGCATGCCCAGTTGACAGCATTATGAAGTTTTCCCTGAAACACTCCAGAAATATGCTAGATTTGCCTGTACATTTTTGTGTTGATTTCCCAGCAAGTATCAGGACAGCTGAAGTCTCCTGTGAGAACTAGGGCCTGCAGACCTGAAGCTTCTTTGAGTTGTCCACCTATTTTCCCTGATCAAGGGGTCTGTAGCAGACATATACTATAAGGTCCCACAAAGTGATACCTCTAATTTTGACCCAAAAGCATTCTGCAGACCTGTCCTTTTCTCCATAGCTAGCCTCCATGCACTCTTAACTACTCTTTTCTACAGAGCGCAAACTCTACTCCTCTTCTACCCTTTTTGTTGTTCCTGAATAGCTTGTAACCATCCACTGTCATCCTCCAGTCATATGAAATATCCCACCAATTGTAGTGGGGAGCACAGAACTGCGCACAGTACTCCAGGTGTGGCTTCATCAGTGCTGAGTAGAGAGGAAGGATTACCACCCTGGACCTGCTGGCAACACTTCTCATAATGCAGCCCAGGATACCATTACCTTTCTTTGCTACAAGGTCACATTGCTGTCTCATGTTCAACGTGGTGTTCACCAGGACCCATCCCCAGGTTCTTTTCTGCCAAGCTGCTTTCCAGTCCGGCAACCCCCGATATATAATGGTGCATGGGATTATTCTTCCCCAGGTGCAGGACTTACACTTCCCCTTGTTGAACTGCCTGGGGTTCCTTTCAGCCCATTTCACCAACCTGCTCATCATGCAGTTTTACATTGTCACCTGGATCCTTGCTTTGGACACAATTCCCCAAGAAGCCTAGTTTAAAAGTCACTTTACTAAGTTTGCCAGCCCTTCGGCAAAGATGTCTTTTGCCACTTTTTGATTAGTGGATCTCATCTCTCCCCAGTAGCCCACAGTCTTCATATGGTGTCTCATGGTCATTCCAGCTGAAACTTGGCTGGTGACACCAGCCATGCAGCCAAGGGTTGAACTGCCCGATACATCTGTTTCTCTCTACATTCTTCCATCTGACTGGCAGGATGAAGCAGAAAATAACCTGAGTACTTTATCCTTTTATTTTAGCCTCCAGAACTCTCTAGTCCTTCTTGACTTTTTTCCGAGGTCACATTTCATAGTATCATTTGTACCCATGTAGAAAAGGAGTAAGTGGTAGAATTCTGTGAGCTTGATGAGTCTAGGCAGTATCTCCATGACATCCTGGATCTTGTGTCTGGGCAATTAGAAAAGTTCCTGAGACTCAGGGTCAGGTCAGCAGATGGGTGCCTCAGTTGCTTACAGAGGGCAGCCCACACTACTAACACTCACTGCTTCTTCTTCCTGCCAGTTTTGACATGCTGAGCAGGAGCTGTTGGGCAGGTCCATATCTGTTCTTCATCTGAATTTTCTAGCTGTGAGCACAGCTGCTATGTTGTTGCTATGGGGCATGAGCTTCCTGGGTGCCTGGTTCTGTGAATGACTGCCCTTCCACTCTTCAAGCCTTTCTTTTGATGTTCCTGTTTTGTTTGTGCTTCAAGGCCTGAGCTCTTGCACTTTCAGAGTTCCTGGTAGTATCCCACCAATTTCCTATTCACCTTCCCAGATGCAGCATAACCTAGTGACCTCTTTCTGCAGCTCTTTCACCTGATACGTCAGATAGCATCCCCTCACACATTTTATGTTTACAACACAAGAGAACTTTCTCACATTTTCATGTAATGCATCCTTTCCTAATATATGTATAAAATGGGTTTATAAAACAAAATGGTTTTATAAAACTACAAAGAATTTAAATGTAATGGTCCTGCCACATGAATAATCCAAATTTATACTCTAAAAACTCTACTGAGCTGCCACATATCACCTCAGTCACGTAGCATATATAAGCTTCATACATAAAGTTCTGCAAACACAGAAATGTTTGTGTCTAAGCACAAGAGCTAACAGATCACAGCAACTATCCACAAAATTTTTGTTGGGGTATTCAGATGTGGTGTATCTCACTTGCACTGCCCAATTTGGTAGGTACTGTGTGCATTCTGCTAAAACCAGAAAGTGGAATTTGAGATTACAGATTATGTAAATCATCTTCACAGAATTGGCAGATATCATACAAGGCCTCTAGAGGACTGTATCCTTCTGGAACAGCAACTCAAGGCCAAGCATGATATCTGTACTTCTCAAGTGTCACTTGTTATTCTATATAACTGAATGAAGACCACAGTGAAGGGGGATGCAGTCAATATAATCAATGAAGTCTACCTACCTCATAGTAAAATGCTACATGTAGTAAACCAGATTGTAGAGATTTATAGTTAAAATGAGCTCAGTCCCACCCAGTCTGTGTTTCTGGTCTGGGCAGAAGGCTTGTTATTCTGGACACTGGCAAAACTAGGATCTTAAGAACAGATACCCTAGAAGCAAATGGTTTTTCCAAAGGCACACAAGAAATCTGTCAGAGATTTAAAATTTGTATCCAATTCTGTCGATCAGAGCCTAGTTCTTCAATATAGTTCTTCACCCTTTTTTCCTGGTGTTACTTTCCTTTACAACATTACTTTTGGACAAGCATAATATTATCATCATTATGACCACACCATATTTTATATTTTATATATTTTAAACATTTAAATTCTACTGGCATAAAAAATAAATTATATTTATATGTATATAAAACACTTGACCTAATCAATTGAGTTATCCCTTTAGTTGCAAACAACTGATCACATAATTTAGGCTGTCATGTACTAGAAGTTGTGTGGTTTTTTTCTATATTTGCAAAGTACTTTTCATCAGCCTGCTGTCTATAAAGAAACAAAACAAGTAACACCAACATATTTGTGCATTTCCAGAAGCTCAGAAAATTTCCTAACTAAATCAGTCAGCCTCTATCTGAATGATTGCAGGTAGCAATAAGAATCATTTATCTTTTTCTTTTTACTGTGATGTTAAAGCCCTAAACAATGGAACTGTATTTTCTACTCACTGCATGAAACACCATGTGCATTCTTCATTTTGCCAATATCCCATGTGTAAAGGCATCAGGCACCTTGCTCTCGGCCAGATGGTAAAAATGTACATTTGGCCATTTTCCTATTTTTTGGGTTGCCTGTGTTACTTTGTGTTCTGTTTCCCTTTTACTTATTTGTTCTTGAATGTGTTCCCCTGTGCCCTTGCTTTGCCATAAAATTGCCTTTACTCAAAGCAACAGCAAGCTGTGTGTTCATGTTGTATAGGTTTGACACCATTTTCTCTCAGTGGGCTTCCCAGCACCTGCTGTAATATCCATAATCTAAGCCTCCTTTTCTTCCAGTGTTGAAGTATTTTTTATTTTTGGAATGTAAGTGTCAACAGATGTGATTGAAGATAATGAGACATGGTACTACTGTGAGATTACAGTTGGGAGGGGGAGGAATCGTGCAGAATAGATGGCCCAAGCAGATGTATGCTGATTGTCCACCTGTAATCAGGATGATTACAGTACACTGTCTGGATTAGATGAGTAGATTAATTAGGTTAAGCAAATCATTACAAGTTAACAAAAACAGATACAAGCTATAAATACAGACATTAGATGGAGAACTTCAAAATTTACTTAAACTCCAATAAAAACATTACAACATTATGCTTGCCTGATGCAACACACCTTCACTAAACTAAATACAATACAAGTAATTGTTCAACAGTTCAAGAAGGCTTACACTGTTTTGAAAACTGAAGATCAAATTCTTCCCACTTAAATTTAGACACCAAAATGGTGTCTAAATCAGAAATATAGTTGTTGTAGTTTCCTTCTATAGTTCAAGAAAGTAAACACTTTCAGGAAGATTTCTATCTCCAAGATCTGAACCTGAACACAAAACTGAAATGGAAGAGGGCAACAGTTATGCAGAGATTCCCAGGGACTGCAGTTAGGCTTTGGAACATCTCCCGACAAAACCACAGAACACAACAAAAATTATGGGTAAACTCAACCCCTCCCTAAGATACCCCAATGAGTGAATTTGGGAGAAATTGAGAAGAATGGATTTATGTCATCAAGCTTTAAGATTAAGTTTCAGGTTGTCTTAAATTTAGGTGCTAAATACAGGTGTCCACAATAACACAGTCATCTAAGGTCACATTTTAGTCAACAGAGAGGTTTCAGTGCTGCAAATGGAGTCTTTTGTGAACTAAATAACTCTCTAGATTATATTCAACAGACTTTTACTGAGTATGATGAATTTTCAGACTCTTAGTCCTCATGAATACAACTACACTGTAGACAGCCACAGTTAGAGACTCAGTCCCACCCTAGGAGTGAATTTTGCTTTTTTCAGTTAGATTTCAACCACCTAAACATAGGCATCTAGTGGGCAGTGTAGGTATGACATCCACTCAGATACAGAAGATATGGGACAGAACATGGCGGGGACCAGTGCTTCTCTGAAGCAACAGCCAGAGGTTACACCAAGGAATCTGAAATTATGCCAAATATGTATAGGCAAAGGGAACATTCTCTACATCTCTACAGGTATAAACCTCTACTGAACAAGTTAGTAAAGATTCCACCTCATATACAATGGACAGCAATAGATACTTCTTGGTTTGAATAATGTGGCCAGATAAAGATCTCTACCTTAGGATGAGAAGAATCACGCACTGAAAGTATCCATCTTTCTCCATTGACTTAAAGAAACAAAACCCCAAAAAGGATTCGGGGGGCAGGGGGGGCAAAGTTAAAGCAAAATTTTTGTCACTTACATTTTGAAATAGTGTGTAAAACATTTTTCAAGAAATGGCTCTAATATTGGAATTAGCAGATATATTTGTCAAAAGTTTCCATGGATAAGATTTCTAAATCAGAGCAATTTCTCCTTCTTTCTTTTATACCAGCTGTATTCTTACACACAAAAGAATTTTCTTTCCACAGTACTTTAGGCAATTTCCCAAACATCTACACCTATTTTTTTTTGTCACGGATTATGACTGACCCAGTGATTCTGCTCACAAGGTTTCAATAGTAGGGTATTTCCCATAATATTGTTGTCAATGATTGCGGGGGGAATAAACACCAGACAACGTGACACTGCTAAGCTGTTTATGAAGTAGCTGAAAGAAATCACAGGCTATGTCAGGAAAAGCTCTGCACTCACACAGGCACATGTAGACACACAAGTAGTACAGCCACAACTTTTACTCAAGAGAAAAAGTGACAGGTGCCCCACCCCAGCTTCTGGTAGAAGTCCTACCCCCCTGCAAGCAGCCACTCGTGCTATTCAACCCAGAGGTCGCACCCCTCTTCCAGTCATGCCGTCTGTTATGACTGGCTGGCAGGTCCAGCTGCCCATTCCAGTTTACCTGGAAGTACATCAGACCAGGACGTCCCTTCCTTACATATTCAGAGGCGCCATTTTGTTTCAGCCACCATTTCATGACAGGGTGCTGCCTCTCATAAACATGTCATAAACCACATGTTTTTGCGGGTTTTTTGGTGTGTTTGCTCTGACCTAGCAGCCATGGATCATGACACTCAGTTACTCGGCTCTTGACTAAGGCAAGGTCATGATGCTCCTGTGGCAATTTTTCTTTGTTTTTTTCTTTCTTTGGCTTTTTTTTTTTTTTCATGTTTCTTTGCTCCCCATGCTGTATAGCATGGAATTATTTCCATATCATAGCATGTTTCTGTACTGTTTTCCTCATGAAAAAAAAAGAAGGGAAATAAAAGAATATAATTATTTGATACTGTTGGAAACAAGTACAATTGATTAGGGTAGTACAGGATAGTTTAGATTTTTATAGCTCAGTAGTTCAAGGCTAGAGGGAGTTGCCATGTTGTCATTGATATTGCATGCAGCACACAACTGTTGAGATTTTGCTTTGACAAAGATATATCTACTCAAGCTGAACTGTAGTTGAAAGTAGAGAGTAAAAATAGAAATACCATGAGATCCCAGCCTTTATTTCTGTGTGGTATTTACTCACTAAGTTCATTGTAATTCATTGTAAATGTGACCCTCAAAATCAATCCTTAGAAGTCAGAAAAGGCACTTTAGACTTTGAGCTTCAGTAGACAGTGAGAATAAAAAAGCTGTGATGATGATATTTTTCAGATATTTTCTGATGTGATTTGTTCCTGTCAGATGTTAAAAAGACTTTCAGGTGTGCTGTAACTATTTCTGCTTTTCTTGGAGGCAGTGGTTACATCTGACACATAGTTAAGAGAATTTTTTATATGCTGAAAGTGCCTCTCAAGTTGTATACAGGACACCACCTACACACGCACACACACCTACACACACACTGAGAAGTATTATTTCACACTGTGAACTATTTCAGAAATACTCCATTTTGCAGTAGATTGCTCTACAGTCTTAGTGCTTAAGCACTCAGGTGTGTACGATTCATCTGTTAAGTGGGGTGAAAAATTAGGTATCCCTTACTCAGGGCAATGAAGCAAAACATTCCAAGTTTTGCTCCTAGTAACTCCTCAGAAAAAGTCCAGAATAAAGATTATTTTTAAAGGAGAGCTTTAAAAATTATGCATTTGGTATTTTCACCTCCTCACATTTTACGCAAATGGTCATTATTTTCTTGGGGATTGTGGGTGTTCAAACTTCATTATGTCAATTTTCTAATTTCATGAGAATCATTTTGAATATGCCTAGTGCACTAGGTTTTGGAGTATTGCAAGGAAGACACCTACTAGATAAATACTAGTAGCTAAACTACTGAAAGAAGAACTTCACATTTTAGGTCACATAGAAGAGCAACCAATTGTTTCTTTTACAGCATTTATATTTGTTATTGCATGTGACTTGTAATTTTGTAAATAATTATTATTGTTCCATATAAATAACTAAATTAGAACACATTGACATGAAAACTAACTCATAACTCTTCAGTCAAACCTGTGCTGTCACAGCATTACCAAGCAGTAAATCACATGTATGTATAAGGATAGAATCTCATAGTAAAAGAAACCCTATGGTAAGTTTCTTGTCACTTCATAATATTGTAAACTTCAGATACAGAATGTATGGGGAAACTGGATTTTTCTTAATTCTCTTTGCTATACTAGGAGCAAATAAGCAGAGTCTTTAACATATTTGTTTGATATCTGCTGTCAGTTCTGGTTTTCTGGAAGATAAATTGCATATTCTAAGCTTTTGTTAAATTGTATAATTTAAGGTGCTTATGGTAACTGTAGTTCTCCATTTGTAGTTTTCCATTTGTTCTATCTTGCTTTATTTTCTTCTGCATAAGAACCAAAACTGATTTTTGAAAAGCAGAAGTCTTCAATGTTAGCTTATCCTTTCCTAAAGGTTTTTCACCCAATATCAAAATAAAAATCATCCTGATTGATTGACAATATCCAGTTATTACTATGTTGGAAGGACTGTATCAACACTCATTCTGCTGCATTTCAGTTTTTCAAGTTTTTCCTGCTCTCTTTATTACTTTCCAGTGAGGAGTAGAAGAGGGATGTAGAAACTGATTTTTTACCTCATACATCTTTTGGTGGGGAAAATGGGGACTATGCTGATAGGGATCTGATACAGTCCCAGAAAAACTTACTAATGTTATTGTTTCTTTAGAAGGCAACCTGACGCTGTTCCTACCCCAACATAAGCTAATCCAGACCATAACCCATCAATGTCCTAGCCTCATGCTCCCCCTCAACCCTTTTATACTGGTAACTCTTTCCTATCAAAGATTTAAAAAAACAAAAAGGAAACGAAGGAAGAACAAAAGAAAAAAAAAGATTGGAAAAAAAAGTGCAAGAAAAAGAGAAAGAAACAAGAAAACAAACTTTTCCGATTTGTGATGATTTTCAAAAGCTTAATTTGAAACAACAAATATATTTAATGTAAAATCTGTAGCTTTTTCTCTCTCTCTACTTCTGTAATGGAATAGTTTTAGTTTTCTGTATCAATTACACAATATGTTTCATTAGCAATATCTTCTTTTTCTAAGCCAACCTGGGAATGGAAATTGAGGAAGAAATTAAAAAAAGGCAGTTTCCAAAGCAGAGATTGCCAAGAGGACACGATACTAAAGTCCTGCTGGAATGCTGATTTACTCGTTCACAGATACTTGTTCAAATGTAAGACTTCAGAGAGAATGGGTCAGAAAAGCCATGATGCATAGCCTCTACAGATTTTACATCAAGTACTATCTTGATCTCTTTATCAAATGGAGGCATTTGCACATGCAAATCCAGGTAATGCTTTTAGTTTTGACTTTATTTCACATCATTCTTCCAAGTTTGCCTTTTGGAAGTTGCACAGTAGCTGCCTCTGTGTGTTAAGCATCCATGGGTGGGAAATCTGTAGGATCATTTGTCAAAACCCACACTTTTGAAACAGTTTTGTTTTGGAATGCAAGAGAACTCTAACATCTAATCTTAAGCAGCTGTAGGCTGAAGATATTTTCTCCTCCTACTCTCTAAGCATTGAGGAAGACTTAGTCCACATTCCTGAAAACACCCATTCAATATTAGCAAGAATATTCTTAGTAGAAATTCATTATAGTAAAATTAATTATGTTCAAGACAATTTAAATGTGGAGTGTCTTTTAAAATTATTTCACCAAGTGAATCGGGTTAATATATCATAGAACAGATAAAATAGATAATTCTGTCAGTTTATACAAAGCATGGATGTCCTACAGCATCTTATTAAGTATTCTGCAGCAGGATTTCTTCCTCTTAGACATTAGAAAGCATAAGAAAGTGTAGAAGGGTCAGTATATAAGAGGCAGCACAGAAAATATTTCTACAGCTGGGAAGTGTTCTGATCTGACAATGACATCTCATTTATAAACTAGGAAATGACATCTCATTTATAATTCTAAACAGAATTATAATACCTTTCAAGCAAGTATTAAGAAGTGAGGTATTGACCATCCAGTCACCAGAGAGCCCCTACAATTAAAATTAGAATAGTCACACAAAACATCACACAGATGATGTGTCCCCTTTTAGACATGGAGTCAAGGAGACAATTTAGGTGTTTACAAAAACATTGTCCAGATGTACAGACATCACCAGAGAGATGGTCATAAACAAGCTGTGCAAAATATGGTATTTTGCTCAGGAAAGCTGCTTTTAAGACATTGTAATGACCTGGAGTCATGGTATTTGCAAAGCAAAATAACTTTGTGAAGGGAAGCCCACCTGAGAAAATGGAAAGTCTGTCAACGATTCATGAGCACACAGAATGATCTTCAAGAGACAACATAGAGAAGCAAATGGGATGACCACAAAAATCTTTGCACTTTTCATTGAACAAGCCTTATGTGGTAAAAGACTGCTTTTTCCTGTTTAGCTGCTTAAAATTGTATCAAAATTTTGAGAATTTCTGTGAGGAACTAGGTGGTCTCATTTCTCACTGATGTCAGTGGGAATTAATAAGGCTCAGTGCCATGCAGGATTGTAGCAATAAATGACCACAGAGAACTTATTCTTTTTTTTTTTTTTTTCTATTTTTTAATGGGGTTAGGAAGATTCTGCAAGCTTGGAAGTTCACAACCAAGAATTTATCTAGAATCATATAATAACCCTAATTAACATGCTATTTTTTTCTATTAAATCCATAAGAAAATCCCACTTTTCTAAATAAAACTAATTGTCTGGAGCTGCTAGTGTTACCTCCATATTAAACACAGTACACTTTGCATTCAGCTCATTACATGATTAAGCCTGCAACTATTTCACTAGTTTTGAAGTAGTACCTGGTAACAGTAGAATGTTTTGCTAACTGAATGATCTAGCATCAAACTGTGTGGCATAGTGAAATTTTGTACTCTAAAACCTTAAAATCTCTGCAGAAACCATAACAAATAAATTTCTTTTAAAAGTATATTTTACTGAGAAATGAACATGAAACCACAATATAAACTTTTCCTATTCTATTCATAGTAAATAAGTTACATAAATATTATCATCTAAACTATTTTATATAAAATATAATGTAATACTTTTTTGTTGAATTCTGCTATTTAACACTACCACTTGGCATTTCTATTGTGCAATTCATCCAAGGATATGAGAATGCTTTATAAACTTGAATTAATTAAGCCCACAGTAGTCTCATGTGGAGGGAATGGAACAGAGGAGTCATTTTACATGTCACTTAAATGCAAACACCTTTGTGGTGAAATGTGCCAGCTCTTTAAGACTTCATAGCATCATTAGGCAGTAGATTAAGACAAGAATTGATTAATATTCAACTAAAACTACAGAATTAATGTACTTAGGTAAAACCTGCTTACTTGTATTGTGGTTTACTCAAAGCACTAAAAACAAGTCATAAAATTCCATGTAAAGCATTTATTCTTTTATTTTTTCTTCTGCCTCTGGGTAGACAACCAACCTGCAGAAGGAAATCCCCCTGAATTTCTAACTCTTCTTATTGCTACTACTTATTAAGGTACATTAAAGCTAACTTATTGGACTATTGTAAGGTAATAGTAGGGAAAACATTTTCTGCTTTCTAGCCTCTGTACATAAAAGATTCTATAGAAAGTTAGTTCCTTTATAAAAAGGCTTTCTTCAGTTCTATATTAATGCCATCTATCTGTGGTTATTTTACCTGATCTATCATACTGCAGAATGATTTCTGTTTTAACTAATCTCTAATAAAAAGAAAAAAGAAAAAAATCCAATACAACTGTTCACTTATAGAGAAGCCAAAATTTCCTTCATTATAGACAGTAATTCAGTAACAACAATTGTGGTAAAAGTAGATAGTTTCAAGACAATATAAGGGCATTCTATGTCCTAATCAGAGTAAAATAAAGAAACATATGGAACTCAACATCATAAATGTGTAAAAAAACCCCAAACAACCTAGTTTAAAAGCCTAAGTATGACAGAGAATTTAAAAATGTCTCCCTGGAAACATAGTATGTAGTGATCTATTTTGACAGAGGACCACCTTTGAAAATTAGATTCTGCAGCCAGGACACATGTGGGTCAGCAGATTGAATAGCCTTGGCATAAGATTTTTTGCAAAATTTTATATGTTTACAATTAAGTAATATAATTTTAGCCCCTTAAGAATATCTTAACGTTTAAATGGCTTAGTTGCCTGAACTTAATTCCAAACACTAACAAGTGAGCAAACGTAAGCCTACTTTGTGCTCCTTCTACTCATTCATTTTAATTAATCTCACAAGACTGCAGCTCTGAAGCATACATTTTTCTATGGAGTAAGGGAATAGTTATTATTTCAGTTTTACATATGAAGGAATTGAAAGCCTGAAACTGGACAAAATTCTGTAAGAATTTAATGTAAGTGCTAGAAGACAGAAAAGAAACTCCTGATAGATATTTTAGACTTTCTCAAAATCTATTTACTCTTACGTCAGCAGAAATGAAGAGCAAGAGGCCTGAGAAAATTTACTTCATGATCTATCAGGCTGCAAAAAGTCAGCACAACAGATGTAGAGATAGGAAGGAGGAAAAACAACATGCAATTTTGGATTATTAAAATGATAGTGAACTAAAATAAAACACGTAAGGGCTTCGAGTAACCTGTAAATATTTGTACAATAATGACTTGAATAAAGGATTAAAAGAATTAAGAAAATGAATTTTCTGGTCAAAAGCCACAGAAAATGCCATTTGTTGAGAGGGCTTAGGATTGTTTGTCCCCACCTCAGACCTCAGCACTTCTTTTTGTGTTGTCACCATGAACATTTTGCTTGTATTAAAAAAATGAAATATATATGTTGCCTCTAATATCACAATGTAAGCATACATACAAGGAAAAACAGTAGGCCATCTATACATTATTTCAGGCTAGCACCAATCTTCTCAAGTATGTAAAAATAAACTAAATCTTTCATCTCCAAGATACAGACAGAAGTATTTATTTGTGAGCATGAGCATTCAGTTTCAGATTGTTGGCTCGGTAAGTTATGAGGTGGAAGAATGTAATGTATGATCATGCTGATCATGCTGGGAAGATGATTTGGTTTGTGTTTTGAGAACAGTTCAAGGCTCTATTATCCTAAAACAAACTGGACTCTCTTTTTGGAGAACATGTGGTCACAATCTGCCAGTTTAGTAAGCGATATAGGACATCCTCTCCCTGCTCATTTTCTTCTGGGACCCACTCTTCTTTACACTTTCCTCCATGGCATGGGACTTTCTCTCTCCAAGCTTGTTCTTTCACACACTCATCAATAACACACACACACATTTGATCCAAGTTAAATCTCTGCTATGTCTCTGCCCTGGTTGAGAGCATCAGTGACAGTGGAGAAAAGGGGATGGCTGGGATGGTACATAGGATCTCCAACACCTACTGATTATAAAGAAGAGGATTCAAACAGGCTATAATTCTCCACTTCTCTTGGCATCTTGAAAGGGTGGGGGTAGGAGGCAGATGACAGGTTTATTACTCTCTGTTATCCAACAATGGTGCATTTTGTGATTTTGGTGGTTTGTTGGGTTTTTTTTGGGAGGGGTGGGTTTCTCATTTGAGCCTGCACCTGGAACCAGTAAAACAGTTTTGGCACCTCCACGTTCAAAACATCATGAGATGTGTCTTAAATTAATGTCAGTTATTTGGGGAAGGAATAGTGGAACCTCAGTTGAAAAATTAGTTGTGATAGGTTTCCCTCTAAGGGGAGAAAAGAATTGAAAGGTCTTCTGAGGGGATGACTCGGCCTACTGTCACACTCAAAATCCTGTTATGACCAAAAGGGAGCACACACCATGTATATGGAACCAAAACCTCAGTCAGTCCAACTAACATTTTAGAGAGAAAGACCTTGCTCCAGCTCCTGGCAAGCCGCTGTTGCCGTGGGGGCCACACTGCTGCAGGGGTGGGGGGGATGGAATCAGAAATCAGAATTATCTTTTCCATTTACTGTAGATGGAGAATAGGTCAATGCTGTCCTAAAATGCCACAGCAGTGTTCCCAAAGCTAGGTGGGATTAATCTAATCTAAAGCATCTTAAAACCTTGGGGAATGGGTGGGTTTGGGGTATTTATTCATTTATTTATTTACCTTTTTAAACTTCTGTTTAAATTATTACATTACATTTAAGATGTCATTTCTAGTGGCTATGAAGTACCATGAAAGTTAGACAAGTTATTTACATTTTCAAAGGAAAGCTGAACTTACTATGGCTCCACAAATTGGGCTGTATGGAAAATGGAAATGATGAGAATTTTCTGTCCTTGAAACTAAGGAGATTTTACTCAATATCTTTAGTGTGAGCAAGTATTTTAAAGAAACACTGCAAAAGTCATAAGAAAATTTAACTGGCACAGCTGAGAGCTTAGCATACGTGTTTGTCACTTTTTTTTCTCCCCCCTCCTGACAATTGAATGCTTAGCCAAGCAAATTCAGTGTTCAGTTATCACACATTTGGTATGGAGTAGTATTAAACCATATATACAGAACCTTTCCTTGGAAAGCTGATTTTGATTTTGGTCCTCCCGTAGCTGTGACAGGTGGAGAGAGATATTGAGAGCAACACGTGAGCAGCTCAGGCCCCCACCAGTGGAGTCTCCTGAGCTCCCCTTCCTCTGTTGCTAAGGAACAGGACAAGCATACAGCTGCCGCTCCTCCCTCTGAAAACCACAACACCTAAAATGTGATTAAGAACTGTCTGTTTTCATGTTGAGGGATCATAAGTTTTAAAGCTTCAAGCCCAACATTCTCTGAAGCATAATGGAGAAAGGAATAAATTAAAGACAGGGGAAAAGATTCTTACTAAAAATGTCTCAAGCAAGCTGCTGCTCTTTTAGTTTAGAGCTATGTATAAACACAGCTATTTATAATCTGCTGCTGCAATCATTATGTCAGTATATTCAGTACAAAACTCTTTGCAAATAGTGCTGTGACTCAGAAGATACAGAATTTTCATCAAGGGCAAGCATTGTACAACTTAGATGTCCCTTATATCTTTGAGAATTTTGTGACTCTAAGAGATTCATTGGTCTCCAAGCTTGCAATTATGAAGGGCATAAGTAATACTATGGCCTATTATTACAGATACTTAGAATACATTATAAATTAAAATCTCCTCATACTGTCACAGTACTGACCAGAACTTTCCTTGCCTCATATATCTCATGATTATGAAAAGATGTAACAGACAGTTAGGCTGATATATAGGCTTGTAGTTGGAAAGAAAGGTCACAGTAAAGCTGACTTTTGCCTAAATTCATAGTCTCAAACATGGGATTATAGGTAGGACTTTTCTTACAAAGACGGCAACATCTACAGCTTCAAAGTAATGACAACATTCTGAACATAAGAACACCAAACAGCATTAAAAAAAGAGGGCACTGAAGATATAGGTTCCTTCATAATGCTTACACTGGAGTGTGACAGACGTTTTCATGTTGCCATACACAAAGTCTGAATTATTATATACTCTTCCCCAAGTATATATTATATACTCTTCCCCAAGCCTGTAGCGTTGCATGGGGTTGCTGTGGCCCAAGTGCAGGACCTTGCACTTGGCCTTGTTGAACCCCATACAATTGACCTCAGCCCATCGATCCAGCCTGTCCAGGTCCCTCTGCAGAGCCTTCCTACCCTCAAGCAGATCAACACTCCCACACAACTTGGTGTCATCTGCAAACTTACTGAGGGTGCACTCGATCCCTTCATCCAGATCATTGATAAAGATACTAAACAGGACTGGCCCCAACACAGAGCCCTGGCGAACACCGCTTGTGACTGGCCTCCAACTGGAGTAAACTCCATTCACCACCACTCTTTGGGCCCGGCCATCCAGCCAGTTCTTTACCCAGCAAAGAGTACACCCGTCCAAGCCATGAGCAGCCAGTTTCTCCAGGAGAATGCTGTGGGAAACCGTGTCAAAGGCTTTACTGAAGTCTAGATAGACAACATCCACAGCCTTTCCCTCATCCACTAGGTGGGTCACCTTGTCGTAGAAGGAGATCAGGTTGGTCATGCAGGACCTGTCTTTCCTGAACCCATGCTGGCTGGGCTTGATCCCTTGGTTATCCTCTACATGCTGTGTGATAGCACTCAGGATGATCTGCTCCATCAGCTTCCCCGGTACCGAGGTCAGGCTGCCAGGCCTGTAGTTCCCTGGGTCCTCCTTCTGGCCCTTCTTGAAGATGGGCGTCACATTTGCTAATCTAAATCCAAAGTCACTTCTGATATAAATAAATACATACATACATACATAAATAAAATACGAAAGGATCTAGTGTAGACTTCTCAGGACACAATATTTCACTCTATGTCTGCCTCTACCAATCTGGTTTACCTGCTACTGCAGGTGTAGCCTATAAGGACCAAGTAAGTTCCCCTGTAAAATCCCAATAATTTTTATGGAAGGTCAGTCTAGGTATCGTATATACAAATGGATTTTACGGTCATGAAACAAGATAATGAAGTAATATATTGCATTCTGTAAAGTTCAATAATGTCTAACACCAGCTAATGATCTGGTCCTTTATATGATTTTGTATGTAGCAGATGCAGTAATCAGTTTCCTTGAATCCTTCAAATAAACCAACTTTGAGAGTTGTGTTGTTTTTCTAACAGATTAAAATGGACTTTTTCTAAAAGTGAATGAAAGATTTTTTCTCTTTTGTTTCTGCAAATTTGGTCTTTCAAGTCTGAATTCTAATTAGTTCTAAAAATCACAAAAATATTTTTTCAAACATGGTTTTATAGCCAGTACATCTAAGAAATTATTGTCATTTAAAACAGACCTGCTGAAATGATAGACCAAAAGCCAAAGTGAATAGTCCCTACAGATGAAAAAAGCTTCTATAATGAATTTGCTTGAAAAAAAGGGGTAAATGAAAGCATTCTTGACCCGAACACTAATTTCTATTTCTTCTATGCATAAAATAATGCCAAGTCAAAGCATCTGTCACACTGAAATGTTTTTTAAGGATTGAACTAATGCATCTTTTAAAAAATATCATTAGTTATGGTATTACAGATGTGTTAGTCTCCTCTCTGTGATTCTGTATGGAAAGGCAATGAAGTGCGGGTGACTTTTCTGCCTTAGGCCCTCATCTGTATACTGTATAGCCGTATGCTGCACAGTACAGCCATGTGAGCATTATTTCGTATGTAGGAGGATGTCAGTCTTCCTCCTCTACAATTCTTGATCAGTGAGCTACTGTTTCTAGTGAAATGCTGATGGGTTACATTTTAGGTTGTTATGGACACTGAATAACAGGGTATATTGACATGTTTAAATATACTGCTAAATCAGTTCCCCACACACACCCCCACCAGTCTTAGTCTTGCTTTAGACTAATTTGCTTCTGTTATAATCTGTTAAGATGTTTCTTTGTCTTGGAAGCCAGACCACCTTGGATCTGAGAGAAGTCAAGAAGACAACTCAAATTGCATCTGGTCTTGTGTACAATTTATGAGAAAGCAAGATCTATAATAGAAAGGCTTTATAGATTTACAAATTGTCTCAATATACTGAAGTGCCACTGATTATGTTGATCACTCCAAAAGCAAGAAGTAGGAGACAAAGACATAACAACACCATCTGGAGTGCAGTCGGTAGAACTGGCTCACTTCTGAAAGAGTGTACAAATAATTCTTTTTTAAAGAGTATAGCAATAGAAGTGTTTCCTCTACATGTTAAGAAGCTCCAACAGATGACACTTTTTTCCAACACATTCACATGGGTCCAAAAAAGTCTTTTTAAATGTAATTTCCAGGGATTTAGACACACTGATGAGCTATTAGCACAGTACAGCTGATCTTTAATATCCTGACATGTTGATAGATTTGGAAATGAAAGTTAAAGCCCAAACACTCATGTTTTGTGTCTGCCAGGACCACAGATGACTCCAAGTGTAATGTACTAATATAACTGCATCCCTGCAGCCATCCTTCAGTGTAAAGTTCTCATCAGTGAAACAACATAGGGAAGAATATATCTAACATCTTTCCTCTGATATTGGTTATATGTACAAATAGATCAATTACAGATCAATTGCTTAGTGTTAGTTTTGTCCAGGCACCCAGAATCTCTGATACATTTTTAAATTGTCTTTCAATAGGGCCTAGCATCCTGTTACTGTATGCCATAGTGCTGTAAATACAAAATTAGTGAACATTAAGAACATTTCACATTCTACAGGATAAGGCCTAAATTACTGTTACTATTGCTTAATTACTTACTATTTCATTAGTTATTACTTATTTGGTATTTTGACCATATATTTACCACATATTGACCAGATATTTACTAATATCTATTTTTGTCTTCATTTTCAGTAAGTCACATCTCTACTTCCATATGTGACTGTGGGCTCAAATCTGTTGGTCTAATAATTCAAGATCAGTGTGTTTCCAGGCATTTCTTGCCAGTTTGCAGTTTACCAGCTTGTCAGTTATCAGACTCGACAATCTTACACTCATCAGTACGTAATGTCATGTAATTCTCCAGGTTTCTCTAATGGATACCTTTTGATTAAATTGACACAGTGGTTTTACTGCATTTTCAGACAGAGATGCATTGCTTTGACTTGCTGATTATGTAGCTGCTGATAAAGAAGTTCCACTTCAGCAGTTTCAGAATCAATAGCAAGAAATGCAACTGCATGCCATATGCTTGCTTCTTACTTTATTACTTTCCTTTTTGGTGTTATTGCAGTCTGGGGGCTCCCTAGACATCTAACATGGTAGTTTTTGATCTTTTAAAATGTCAAACTGCTGCCAGGACACTGTTTGAATGGGTTTACTACTGTCACTTCGGAAGGATAGCAACAGCAAAAGAAAACCTGATAATACAGCATTTTCCCCTCTGGGAAAATGGACCTGAAGGGTCCATGCAGTGCACATCTGTTATCCATGAAAAATATCAGCCGGCATATTCACTGATTGCTCTTACTTTTTTATGTATACTGGGTAGCAAAGAAGGAATTCATTCTCCTGAGAAATGGTTTGTATTTTGCAGATATATCTTCAGTTTCATGGGTTGCAACATAAAAGCTTTCCCTGTGCCTAGCAGTGAAATCATATCTACAGATGTTATAGAATCCAAAAAATTCAAAAACACCTTCACCTACTCTTGAAGATCTCTTTACATAGTTACATAAACTGATTGCATAATCCAGCTGCTGTCAGTTTCTGTCTGGGTCTTGTCAGAAGTATTTCTCAATGTACCTACTTTGATGGAACCTTTCTATTTCTTCTCTTCCTTTCTTCTGAGATGACACTGTCACTCTCAGTAAGCCTTGATAACCCCTTTCACTTTAAATGAACAGAAAAAACATAGATATTGAGGGAGAGGAACAGTTACCAGGAAAGCAAAAAATGTTTAAGCCCTAATTGAAAATATTTAAATCTTAAATAATATAAATAGCATATGCAGTGTTTTTAGATACTAATTATATGTACAATCAAAGTACTGTTAATGAGATCTGAAAAGTAAGATCCATTATGAGAGATGTTGAGAAGTATCCTGTTCCTCACCCCTTTCTCTAGATTCTGTAAATCTCTGCATATTTATTAATGTTTTAAACTTTTAGTTATTGAAAAAAAAGTCACTCAACAGCATGACAAAAAAAGTAGTGCTTGTATCAATCAAGACAAAAGGTTTTTATTTTAGGGGAAAAAATGAATATGTAGAGATATGCTTTCAAACTCAACCCTGCAGGTAATTTTGTCTGTGGCACTTTTTGCTGTGTCAGTTTCTAGGCAGGTAGTTGCATGTATATAGATCATATTTAAAATTACTTTAAGCAAAATGTTTTGTTTTAACCACACTTCAGTGCTGTGAACTGAAATAGAATTAAAACTGACTATTACTTAGTCAGAGGGAACAAAACAAAATGTTCAAATGAAGTATCAGGACAGGTAAGCAGAGCTATTAGTTTATCAGTGACTTAAATAACTGAATATTATCAGGTATGAAAACCTAACTGATCATCCATGCAGATGATTAGCTGTAAACAACCAATACTAAATATTTGATCAAATAGAAATAATTTGGAAATCCATTTAAAAAAAACCACCTAATCCTAGCTGTATTGGACATGATTGATTCTTTGCATGTCAGATAAATCTAAGCAAAAATACTCTGATCAAGGATGTCTGAAGGATATTTCATGAACAGTATCTTCCTTCTGCACTCCTCACAAGATGACATTGATTCATCAGCATGCCTTGTACTCAAAGACTTAGATTGGTAATAGATTTAGCAATTTCAGTGTCAGCAATCATTAACCTGAAAGGTTCTTCCAAAGGAAGTTGGATGGATATCTGGTCCAAAATGTTCGTATTATTACACTTATTACAACTTAAGAGTATTTTAGGCAAAACAAGAGGAAGTATTGCCTATTCAGAGCCAGGATCAACTGTTCAACTATGCACCTTTTATCTCTTCTAAAAATAGGCATAAAGTAGTCCTTCCAGCATATGTGGAATACAAATCTAGATATATTAAACAAGGCATTGGATCTGATGCTGTTGTAGAGTGTATTACATAGACTAAAGAAGACAGTCTTCCACCTTCACATGTGATTGATAGAGGGGAACTACACAAAATTTGATTATTGGTCTTCATCCAGATCATAAGCATTATCTTATTTTCCTGGAGTCCCAGAGGTGTCCATACTTGTATTTCTGTTTAGACCTTGTTTTTTTAATGTCCTCCTAGGTAATCAAAACCCATCTGCAGTTCCAGCATGTGCAGGTCCCTGCTTCACAGACAAGTAGCTCAGCACAGCTAGGGCACTACATTCTCTTGAAATTATCTTCATAAAATTATATAATAGACTTCAATAAAAAGCAGTGGATCTCAGTAAAATTGCCTAGTGGGTACTAGTAAAAATTAATTAACTATCTCTGTATTATAAGGAAAAAAAGTTTATGAAAACATGGTCAGAACTGATTCTCTTAGAGAGGTTTACTGTCACCAAGATGCAGAAATGAGCACTTGGGAAGGCATCAGCAGGGTGATGAAGATAATACATCTTCTAGAGTCGTGGAGTTATTGCAACTGATTTAGAACAACAACAACAAAAAGAGCAAAATTCACAACGGTTTTCTTACAGAGATTTTTTACAAGGATGGTAAGTCATGAAACACTTCACTTTTCATCTATTTTACCCTCTGAACAATTTTTTTTGCAACTACTAAACGATAAAGAAACAGATCTTTTGAGGGTGTTGAGGATGTGATTTAAGGATTTGAAATGGAAACATCTAACACATTATGACCAAAAGGACTCATTGCAGTTTCATAGCATAATTCAAGTGATAATAATGTAAAAGTTGTTTGATATATATTCTCCATAGCAAAATTACTTGGGTTTTTAACTGAAATACTAGTTTCTTAGATATTTCAAATTGGAAATTGGTTTAAACCCTGACTGATGGCATACATTTCTACTATAGCAGTGACCGATATATACTAAGCATGAAATAATCGTGTTGTTTTTTGTGCAGACCACAGTTCAATGTTAGAATGTTCACCACATCTTCTTGTTTATTATAACCTAATATTTAAATTATTATTTTAATGAGATATCTGCCAATTATACTATGTATTAATGTAGACATATTTACATTTTCTAAGATTGGTAATTGTGAAATTTACATTGTCATAAGCAAGCTTAAGCATTCTCAAATAAAAAAAGATTGATATAATCACATAATAATTTGCTGAATATAAAGACAAAAAAAATCGTAATATAATAAAATCTGAGACTGTTGAAGAACAGAGAAAATTTATTTCTTGTGTTTCCTGAATGCATTAGCTTGCATTGTTCTTATTTGAACATTTGCTGCCAAGGCTGAAATCTACAACTTCAACAAAGTTTTGCAAACTGGAAAATCTAATTACATGTGAAAAGTTCTATTGTGAATATGGAATTTTGATAAAGTATTTTAGATCTTTAAATAGAAACAGGAACTTCTCACAATCAGGCCTAAGCCTTAACTTTCTTTAGAGATACTCTTCAGGACTGAGTAAGAATTCCTGCCTTTGATCAAAGAGAAGAACTTTTACCTTTAAGTGGCATACAATCATAGAATCATAAAAGAGTTTGGGTTGGAAGGGACCTTTAAAGGTCATGTAGTCCAACCCCCCTGCAATGAGCAGGGACATCTTCAACTAGATCAGGTTGCTCAGAGCCCCGTCCAACCTGACCTTGAATGTTTGCAGGGATGGTGCATCTACCACCTCTCTGGGCAACCTGTTCCAGTGTTTCACCACCCTCATCGTAAAAAAATTCTCCCTTATATATCTAGTCTGAATCTACATCTTTTAGTTTAAAACAATTACCCCTTGTCCTATCATTACAGTCCCTACTAAAAGACTAGAAGTCTGTCCCTATCTTTCTTATAAGCCTCCTTTAAGTATTGAAAGGCCGCAATAAGGTCTCCCCAGAGCCTTCTCTTCTCCAGGCCAACTCTCTCAGCCTTTCCTCATGGGGGAGGTGTTTCATCCCTCTGATCTTTTTAATGGCCCTCCTCTGGACCTGCTCCAACAGGTCCATGTCTTTCCTCTGCTGAGGGCCCCAGAGCTGGACACAGTACTCCAGGTGGGGTCTCAGCAGAGCAGAGTAGAGGGACAGAATCACCTCCCTCGACCTGCTGGCCATGCTTCTTTTGATGCAGCCCAGGATATGGTTGGCTTTCTGGGATGCGAGTGCACATTGTTGTCTCATGTCCAGCTTTTCATCCACCAGTACTGCCAAGTCCTTCTCCACAGGGCTGCTGTCAATCCCTTCAGGTATTCCCTTGGTCAGACCTAAGGAGGTGGTAAACTGAATTTTCAATGCATGATGTAGAAGAGCAGGGAAACAAAACTCATTCCCCTACTCATTGGGTATTTTTATTTCTTGTTCTTTTGAAATTAAACCAAAGACTTTTGAATTTAGCTCAAAAGAACTTCAGGAGCCTCAAAGTTATTTTTCACAGTAGGAAAATGTTTCCTGTCCTTCACTAGCTTGTAGGAGCTCCTACTGATTCTTTTTACATTGTAATGACTACCTGAAAATCTAATTAATTTAATAATGCTATATTGGCCATACTCTATTATGCACATAATTCAGTTTTTATTTATACACACTACCAATCTTATTTAGTGTGCTGTGTAATTCTTCTTAGAAGCATAACTATCAGGGAAAGATCATGAGGTAGTATATATATTATTGAGTATATATTATATATTAAGTAGACATAATCTTCCCTATATGCTCTATAGAGACCAGAAGTCTTAGAGTACAGATTCTCACTAACTAAATTAAAGAGCTTAAAATCAATATGTTGAAAGCTAGCTGAGTGTCTAGACAACAGAAATTGACATTATAGGCAGCACCACACACTATTTCCTGTTGTCCTTAACATGTTTAAGGAATTTTAAAGTGCTTGTAAGTTTACTAATTCTGCTTACAAGGTGGATAGTGGTTCTTAGAATAAACCTTTTTGGTTCAGCATTTACAATAGAAGGTTAAAAAGACTGTCCTTATATCTCACATAAGGATTGTAGATTATAAATTCTTCAAAAAAATATGAAAATGTCAAAATTGAGTTAAAAAAGTGATACAGAATGAGGGGAATACAAAGTTTCTAACTGGAGCCAATTTTTATCAATCCAGTGTCATACATTGACATATTCCAAAATATTATACATCAGAGAATAAGAGGGTAGAGAAGAAGGTGATACAGCAGGGCTGTTTGAGCCATGTTAGGTGAGGAAAACAATGTTTTGTCTGTATAGACAATGATTTTCACAGTAGATTTGTGAATTGAGTTGCATGAACTACTGTATAGGCACAGAGGAGATAAGTGGCTCATCCAAGATTAGAATTCACTCTCTCCAGGTCTGACAAGTCAGATACATTTGTGCTTCTTGCAGCATACCTTGATCATCTACCATATGTAAGAATCTCTGGTTTCATTCAGGTGGACATTGAAGTGAAAATGCATCTCTTATGTCATACACATGTATTATTAACAGGCTGGTTCTTATGTTTCAATTTGAAATCTTACTGGGCATTTCCACTTCAATATTTACTTATTTTAGGTATAATGTTTAGTTACACAGTAAGGCAAAGATCAGTATGGATAGCTTTATTTTCAATATTTTTTATTTACAGTAAAAAAGGCAAAGTGTAGAGTTTGCTGTTTATACAATTTGAAAGTTCATTTAAACTTCTTTCACACTGTAATTGTGTTCATTTCCAGGAATCCCTCTCATGTTTTAACATCTTGTCAGATGGTTGTTCTATAAATATACCAACTTGATGGAAACTGGGTTTTCCACCCCCTGAAACCAATCTTTTCATGTTGGTAAGTTCAGATTCTGCTACCTACACTTCACTTTTCTTTTCATGTGGTTTTGCTGATGGCATTCACTGTTTATTTGAATTAAATAGACTTTTTAGATTAGTACTGGTTTTTAGATTAGTATTTTGTAGTAGATGTAAGAAAGCTATTTGAAAGAGTTCAGTCATTAATGGTGATATACAACTCAAAATTCAGAAACCTAACTGCAGAAGCTTGATTCAGTTGCCCACTTAATACCTGCATTTCCATTTCTATCTCTAATTCCACTTGAGATGCTCTATGATATTTGAAAGTCCAAAGGAGGCTGGCAGGTACAAGAGAGGATCTCTTGTCTCATTTGAGATCTCTGTTCTACTTCTGAGGCTTGATTTGGCTGCTGGCAATTGGATGTCTAGAGTCACTTGCAAAGTCCTCAGGTATTTTAACTGTCTTGTAGGTGCTTTTCCAGGTTTGTGTATCTCTAGGAACAGCAACTAGGAACTAGACCTACTAGAAAATATCTAGTCAGATCCACCTCAAAACTTTGGCCTTGTTGGTCCTCCTTCACATGTAGAATCAAAGTAAGTTAAAATTTATAATCTATTATTACACATGAACAAACATATCTGTGAATGAGATGAATATGGAGCTTTCCCAGACTGCATCCTGCTATTATGCCTAATATTGTTCTTTAATTTTAGAAAGTCCAGTACCTTGATTAAACTGCTGCTTTAATATATAACACATGATTAACAGAAATGTTTTGATAATGATTTCTTCAAAGTTAATTTGGAGAAAACGTGCACATGATTTTATGTATTGATTTATTTTAAATAAACAAGCCTTAAACAACTCATGTATGTCAATGAGTGAGTTCTAAACATTCATTTAAGATGTTCATTGCTATCAAGAAGATTGATTTAGAAAAAACAGAACTCCAAAAAACAGGAGCAAATTCTTAATATTGTCTTCTAACACAGTATTTATTGTAGTAAGAAGTCGAGCATATTTTCCACAGGAAATCTCAAAGATAAAAGTTAGTATCTTGCTTTTTTTTTCCACAAAATCAGCAATAATATGACTATTTTTTTTCTTCTTTCATTTTCCATAAAGTTTCCCTTCTGAGATAATTTGAAGAAAGGCCAACCAATAATCCAGTCAATACATTTTAGAAATACATGTAAAGGGGAAATAATAACACCTTTTTTTGATGAATCAATTTCATATTACATCATTAAGAGTTGATAGATTATTATTCTTCAGAAATTAGTTTTTTAAACCATGTAGGGTAGTTTTATTACATTAACCTAGTTCTCATTTATGTATGTTTTAGAAAATAATAGTGGAAGCTATGGTAAACACACTTTAAGTATATTTTGAAGATTTGTTCTAAATGCACAAATGAAAATGTCTTTCTGTTAAAAATGTCTGATCTAAGTTTTCTCATTATTTAAGGGTAATAAGCTTCAACATTTTTAAAGTTTATTTTGGGCAACTATCTAATGTTAATGTTAATGTTAATGTTAATGTTAATGTTAATGTTAATGTTAATAGTAATGTTAATAGTAATCATAATAATAATAATGTATCCAGATTTTACTTTCTAACTGATGATATCATCTGACTCCTAGGATGTACCTTTTTCTCTCTTCTATGTCTAGTTGCACTTATGGACATTCAGATTTTGAGTTGTTGAACTGGCTGTTTTTGAAAGCTTCCCAGTCTGTTATTTGTCCCAGATATTTAATGATGGGAGGCAGGAGGGAGGAGGAAGAGAAAAAGATTAGAAAAGCCCTTTGCTTTTTATATGTTAAATATTTGTGACTCTAAGGTACCTCTCCTTATGTTGCTGTTAGTGAAGACATTTTAGGGCCAATTTTCATGGCAAAAGTGATTCCCAATGAATTCTACCTCAGTTTTCATACAGCAAATTTATGACAATAGTAACTGCTCTGTTTTGGTTGAAGGCATGTAGTCATCCAAAATAATTTATTAAGAAACAAAATACTTGTCTATGCTGGTGAATATGTGTAAATTGCACTCACTCCTCTTTTGAATCAAAGAATGCAGAATATACTTTTTATGGCATTTTATCATACTTACATGTTCAGATTTTCAAACTTGTCTTGTTCTACTAAACATACAAACAAATTTGCTAACTATTGAGTATTTAAAACAGTATACATATACATTGCCAAGCCAAACAGAATTTTTTATTTTATGTCAGCATACATGAATTTAGGTCCTGCAATTAACATACAATAAAGCATGCCTTGTTGCCATGAAATTTCAAGTTAATTACCGTGGAATAGACTGGCTCAATTTGGAATGTGAAATCACACTTTCTGTAATAAATATGGTTCGTGATCACAAACATCTTTCACTTTTCAGTGTGAAAATTAGAGCTTTATCATTTCCTTATCTTGCTTTTTGATGGTGTAGCATTCCCATGAAATATATAATTTTGCTTCTTACATAGAAACAGTTCTAAAAAGCACCAAACAGTAGTGCTAAACCAAACAAGTTTGTTTACATCTTTTTAAGTAAAATACCTCTTCTCAATATCCTTTTGTCTTTAGAATCCAAGATTGTGATTAATTCTGCCACATATTGTTTTAAATTTCCAGTTTATAAATTAGCTGAGCAATTTCCTCAGTGCCAATAGGTAGGGACTATAGTTATTGTCAAGTTTACATACCTATAACTGTTGTATGAGAACAATGATGGCCTACAGAAAAAGGATGGCCTATTGATGGCAGTGTCAAAGCTTATCAATGATTCATGCTGTAGTGTAACTTGGGCTGGTCTTCAGAAACAGGTTTATTATATTAATTAATAAAAGAATTTTATTAATGGACAGGCTTGAACTATTTTGCAATTTTGGATTACTGCAGTGCTAGCTCTTTTCCTGGCTGTGCTTTGTACCACCCCAGTTGCCTCTTTCCAGGACAAACCTGCAATGGATGACAGTAGTACTAAGCAGCTGCAGATGTCAGCCTGATAAACCTGCTTGGTTTGAGGGCCGGACATTGTTTCCTGTGTTTCTTTACTTAGTAGTAAGAGACATAGCCTTATTGTGCACACTGAGGACTGAAGGAGATCATTACATGTCTCCTGTCATTATGATCTTGGGTTTTCTTCCTGCGGAAATTGGTGCTTCTATGTCAGGAAAGGACCTAGCTCCTGCATGCCTGGCTTGGGTCTCAAAATAAGGATGCATTCTCAGCATGTAGTTAGATACAGAAGCTTAAAAGCATTCTTAGGAATCTTCCAGTTTATGGATAGGTAGATAAGCTCCAGACTGAATCAAAAAGAAATAACCAAGTGTTGATAAAACTAGATCATTTAGCATAACTTATTGTATACAACACCTACCCACACTTTTATGCTATAAATATATCACTCTGAAAGGCTGCAATACAGCTTTCATGTTATTTCAGGTATTCTGAAATGAAAGTGTGTAATAATATTTATGTCCAAGGCCTACAGGGCACCACACGGGACCCTGGAAGAATTCAGAACAGGTTTCTTCTTAGCTGCATGCAATCTGCTCTGGAGGTAGCTCACCCTAAGCAGCACCCACCTGAGCCAGTATGGGCCACAGAGCCTCAGGGTGAGAGGTTGCTTCATGGAGCACCTCTCATGTAGCAACACAGATGCATTCTCAATAGAAATTGAGACTCTAGCTCTATTTCTTTTGTGACAGCAAACAAGGCGTTTTCCACCCTAGAAAACTAAAGTTTCTGGCATTATCATCACAGGCTGTTTTGTCTGAACAAATGATTGATATTTTCTGGATGCTTGCCTGAGCATATTTACTTGCATAATGTTGCAACTGATAATAAGTATATATAAAAATATACGTTAACGTGAAGTCCTAGCCAGCAGCCCAATTTTTCCAATTTCTTAAGTTAGCAAAGTTTAGAATGTAAAATTCAGAAAGACATTTTGGCCAAAAAGATTTTATGATCTTGAAAATTTACTGATTCTTTTAGATTCTAATAACTGAAATAAATATGTTTTTAGAAAGAGAAGTAGAATAGATTATAAGTCTTTTTTTTTATGTGTCTTGCAGTTGAGATATCAATGCTGAAAGAAGGCTAGATATCTGTCTTGCTATAATGTTTTTCTAATGATTTCTTTCTACCCAAAAAACAACAAAAACTAAAAGAGAAAATTCCAGTGTTGTTAACTGTTCAACTGGAATATAACAATCAGTTTTGCTTTAATTTCAGTAAAGTTATAAAAGTATTAAAAATACCTGTTTTTTCAAAGATACATACTTTCACACCAGGAAAAGAGGGAAGGATATTTTATTTCCAATAATTAAATTCAGTTCTGTTTGCTGATCTGGCTAGCTTTTCATGTGAATAGAATTGCCATAATGGAGACATGATGAATCATGGTATGGACAGAGAACGATTATCATGATACAGCCAAACCTTGCAGAGAGTCTTTATAGCTGAAAGGAAGTAAGAACAGAGTGTCTGCCAAGCTCTGTTGACTAATGCTGCAGTAGTTCAGCTTCTGGCCCTGGATTCGTTCTCTATGCATATATATGGGAAGAGGGATTTGTGGAGAATCTGATGTTTGCTGTTCCTCATTAGTAAATATCTAAACTGATCCTTTGCTTTTCAAAGGAGTGATGACAGCAAAGCTACATCATTTGACAACTTGGGAGGAGCAATATCCCTCAGTATGGTCATACTGACCTGTTGAAAAATCACTGATGAATTAAATATCCTTGGTAAGTCAACCTTAACAGAAGTGACATCAGCTTTGGAAAAAAGGGCAACTCTGAAACAAGGAGAAAATTAAGCTTCTATGGCATTGCAAAGTAGTTGGATATTGAATTGTGTAGGCCATGATAGAAAATGCTAGTATAGAAGTATATATTAATTTTGTCAAAACCATAAAATCTCCAGTTAGTGAATATTAAGGTTGTTGTGAGAATATGCCAGTGTGAATGAAATTTCAGTTAAAGAAATACTGGAAGGAAGGTTGGGCTGACTGGAAGGAAGGAAGGTTGGGCTGACTGCATATCTGGTTGCTCCAGAGCCAGTAGCAGCAATGTGATTAGAGTGTTCAGGTGTACTTTGCCTCTTTTTTGTCTGACTTAAATCTCTTTCCTTGCTAAGCAGACACTTGGCTATTTTGGAATATCTGACTCTCAGTTTCTTCTGTTTGGACTCTTCTATTTTGTATAAATAACAAATTACTACTTAGAAAATAAGGAGGTTATTTCACATCAAGTGTGGGTGTTATAAACCCTGGGCAAAACTGGAGGAAGATGGGGGTTAACTGCTTTGGAGTTAGGTTTCCTTTTCTTTTTTTTTTTGGTCTTTCTTTGAAAACTTTGAATGTTCCCTCATTACAATCACATTGGTCAGTAAGAAAATCCACCAGCGATGCATTTATCCAAACTTTCTGGCCAACACTGCATAAAAGCATTTGGGAAATATCAAAAATTTTCAAAGAGTGAGAAAATTATGTCTCTCTAGATCAGCACATTACATTTCTATTGTCTGGCAATATGGAGATGCAGCACATTTACCAACACGAGAGGGACTTTTGGCCTCTCGTGAAGTAGTCATGTTTTATTTACAGTTCTGCACAATCTGAGCTAGTATTTAAACAGCAGATATTATAGTAATTTCTGTAAGCCTTCTGCCAGTGTCTGCCATCAGTAAGTTCTAGATTCAAATTTAAAACATTATCTTGATTTTCTATGTAGACATTTAGAAAAATAAAACTGAATATTCTAATGCTCAGCTAAATAATTTGCCCTACTCAAAAAACATGAATCAATCAGTTTGGTAAACAATATTCTGTTAAAGGAAGGAAATAATAATAATAATAGTAAAATATAATAATAATAATAATAAAACCAGCAGCAAAATAAGTAAATACTGTCATAGGTGGTGCATAACTCTAAGAATAGAACCCAAAGTATTTCATAGCCTGTGAAACACTTGGGTGAGGCTAGTCCAGTTTACTGCTTTCCCTCTTAAGCTGGAAACTTTTCACTTTAATAAGATTAAAATAAAAAAATCCCTTTCAAAGGTAATCAAACAATATGCAGGAACTAACTATTTCTAAGATTTCCACTTTGATCCCTTCATCAATATCTTGTCCTTTTTAGCAAATGTCATTACATTCTCTTTTGGGGTTCATCTTTCTTGAGTAATGATTTTTTTTCATGGGACTGAAAGGAGGGTATGGTTGTGGCTTTTTTATTTTTTCATTTGATGCCTTAACCACCACCTTATACTTCCACAGAAGCAGCCCAAGAGAACACAAAATTACAGAACTGTAGGTCTGCAAAGGATGTTTTAGTTCCGCCCTTGCACTGTGACAAGGCCAGGAATGCTTGGATGACAGTACCAGATATTGTCTTATCTGTTTAAAAATAATATCAGAAAATTCCACACCACCTATCAGCAGTCCTTTCCAGTCAGCTGTACTGCCAACATTTAGCAAGCTCTGGTTTCAGTTGTCCTTATTTCAAATTCAGCTGACTTCAAGATGTTTTCTGAGAAGGCATGGAGAAAAATTAATCATCTATAACAATCTGTGATATATTGGAAGTCTGCTATCATCTTCCCTTTCCTTTCCTTCTTACTTTTGTTTTCTTTTAGTAGGCAGAGACTTTAACATGTCTGTACAAATTTTTCTCATCTTGTTATCATGCCATCTCTGCAGGGAATCGAGATAATTTTGAATTCCGGTGTTGTCTTCTAAACCTTAGTGATTCTCATAGCTTCATGTCATCTTCACTTCTTGCTTCAAAGGAATACCATTTGTTGCTGATGTAAATACTGACTGAATTCAGGCAAATATCTGAAAGGGTATACAGTTGTCTTTTCAGTTGACAGTGAATAGTTATAACTCTTCTTTTGAAACCATTTTTTCATATATACATGTGGCTATTTCTATTTATACTATATTTACTTAGAATATGATATGAAGAATGACATTACCAATGTAAAATTTACTTAATATTTTTGTACTTTCCCTTCATCCACTAAAACAATTTATTTGTCAGAGAAGATAATTAGATTGTTTTGCATATGACTTTTTCTTGGCCACCATGTTAGCTATAGTTTTGTGTTTATTATGTCCACTAAGGATTTTTTAATGGTTCTTTAGTAATTTACTCCAAATCATTTCAGAGGCTGAAGAGTCTAATTCCAAATCATTGCAGAGAATGAGAAATAGTTTACAGTTCCC
The DNA here is from genome assembly GCF_035582795.1 of Mycteria americana. NCBI lineage: Eukaryota > Metazoa > Chordata > Aves > Ciconiiformes > Ciconiidae > Mycteria > Mycteria americana. The sequence continues at coordinate 168,705,072 of NC_134365.1, read as the reverse complement.
CTTTGTACTCTTTTTTTCCTCTTTGCTAAGGGCATATTTGTCTTCTCTAGTCATCCAAGATCTCCTTTGTCCTCTAAAAGTTAAGGAAGATAATTGCTAATCATTTAGATACTGCTTTGACCAGCTTTTCTTAAAAACTAAGGGGTCAGTTTCATCAGGTCATACTGACAAACAAAATATCTATATCATGTATATATATCCTTCAAAAAATCTGTTCCCTTCCTAATCTAGGCAGCATCCTTGTTTCATGTTTATTATTATTAAAGATTTAATCACAATTAGTCTGTATTTAGTGAAGGCAAAGGTAAAGAAGGTAATGATACCACAGTCTTTAACTGTTGTATGTTCTCTGCTTCTGCTTAATAATGTTTCTTACTGTTCCTTTATCTGGTTTTCTTTTTATTTATACTATATATCGATAGATTCTTTTCTTGCCACTCTTTAAATACTTGTTAATTAAAATGCACCTTGCACGGTCATCTTACTGATTTTACCACTGTTGCTATTCTTCTTGCTTTAGTCATGTTCCTTTTTGTTTTCTTTCCAACATTTTACATGTTTCCATTTTGATTTTCAGGTCATCCATTCATAATATTTTCTTTGTATACTTTCTATATTTTATTAATATCTTGATAATTTTCTGCAGAGCAGTTAGTATAGACTCTATCAGTAACTGGTCAGCTCTCCTAGCTTTCTTTATTCTTTGATTATATTTCTGAGACTATCATCTTGAGCAGTTTTGCAAGTTTGTTGAAAATTTTTTTTTTAATTCAGTTTCTTCCTTTTGTGCCTTACATCTTTCTTGTCTCACAGAACTTTATTATGTAATTTCATAATGACATCCACCTAAATTCTTATCTATTTTTATGTTTTCACTCAAATCTCTCTTAAAAGAAAAACTAGAATAGTTGCCTACATCACTGCTTCATTCATTCATCTTCTTATTTCTACCCATGACAGTTCAAATCAGACAACAGTGAATTCAACTGTATTATATTTGTGTGTTGATGAGAGGGCTTCCAATGAATATTTTGGTATTTAAAAATCCTGTTATTAGCAAATTCTGTCTGTTGGATAGTTGAATAAAATAAAAGCCTCATTTACTTTCCCCTTTGGGCTGAAGAGTCTAAAATTAGCCACCCTTTGCAGATTATTTCCTCAGTTTTTAATAATTTATTTTTACCCCAAATTTATCTTTAAATTTGCATCAGAACTGTCAGATTTTCAGTGTAAGAACATATTTTTTTCAGTCTCAATTCTTCCTAAATAAGGTTTTCTATTTGTGTCCAATAAAGACTCTGTGATGCAAATTAGGTAGTAATTCTGATTATGGACTAACAGTGTTTTTCTGCAAATAATTGCTAAAGTCTCTCCATTTGTGTATCAATGTCTCAAATGTTCACCTAAGTCTATGCTATTTGTCACAGTTATATTCTACTATATTTTTAATCACATGTTCTTCTATTTTCCAGAAATGCTGATATTACCAATATTACTAACTCTTAGGGTTTTTTCATCTGACTTTTTCATGCTCGTCCAAACCTCTTGTCATTATGTTTATAAGTGGCTATATGAAGATACTATTCTCTTTCTTTATAAGCAAAATCCATTTCTTTTCTTTTGCAGAATGCATTATCTTGATCAAGAAAACTGGAGGTTTCCTATCTGCAAATCCGTATTTTAATTTCCAGAATTCTTCTCCAAGAATTATTCTTCTATGCTCAGCTGAGACTAAAGGCAAGACTCTAAATTACACTCACAAGGAGATTACATGACTTACAATTGCTTAATAATAATGTTGAGGAAGTTTCAAACAAAGCATATTTGACTTTCTAAGAGCAAAAAATTCATTAAGTTTCCCTTCCCTTCTCTCCTAGCTCGCAACGACATAAAGTATTGCAACTTTATTGTATTGCAACTGCAAATATTGCAACTGCAAAAGTATTGCAAAGTATGTAATTGCAACTACATAAAGTATTTCTCAAGTTTCATATATGTACGTGAGAGAGAGTGGCACTTCTTGAGTAGAACTGGCTTATTTACATTAGAAGTGATTAATTGGTATCTACGAACAATTCACTATTCTCAAATATATTAAATTAGTCCCTTAATCCTGTTGATTATGAGTGATTTTTCACTAGAGAAGTCAATGTATCTTTATATTCTATAGCAACATGTATTTTTGAAAGTGATTTTTACCACAGAAATTAATTTATGACTGAAATGAATTAGAAATGCCATATAAATTATTAAATTCAGTGCACCCTTCACCGGAGATGTGAGTATAACCAAGATGAACCCCAGGGGCTGATGTCTACCATACTGAAGATCCTGTCCTGTGTTTATGAGGAAATTGCACCTTAACACCAGTTCATTCTCAGTCTGTATCATTCTGTATCGAGGAGAAAAGGCTAGTTTTCACAAATAATATGTTGGTATATCTAAGGCAACAAGATTTTCTCACACTCACTACAGTATTCTCACAGTTGTCAACTACATATTGCAATGTTCTCTGGAACAATAGCTTATCCGACTCCTTAACAGAGCCCTGCTGCCCTTTCTAAATGTATCAAATCAAACTTACCAGAGCATCATTACTGTTTAGGAAAAATTAAGCTCCTGTGGTGGGTTGACCCTAGCTGGACACCAGGTGCCCACCAAAGTCACTCTATCACTCCCCCTCCTCAGCTGGACTGGGGAGAGAAAATTTAACAAAAGGCTCTCGGGTCAAGATAAGGACAGGGAGAGATCACTTAGCAATTACCATCATGGGCAAAACAGACTCAACTTGGGGGAATTAGTTTAATTTATTATAAATCAAATCAGAGTAGGATAATGAGAAATAAACCCAAATCTTGAAATACCTTTTTCCCACCCCTCCCTTCTTCATGGGCTTAGCTTTACTCCTGAGTTCTCTACCTCCTCCCTCACCAGTGGCACAGGGGGATGGGGAATGTGGGTTGCAGTCAGTTCATCCCACGTTGTCTCTGCAGCTCCTTCCTCCTCAGGGATAGGACTCCTCACACTCTTCCCCTGCTCCAGCATGGGGTCACTCCGACAGGAGACAGTCCTCCATGAACTTCTCCAATGTTGGTCTTTCCTACGGGCTACAGTTCTTTACGAACTGCTCCAGTGTGGGTCCCTTCCATGGGGTGCAGTTCTTCAGGAACAGACTACTCCAGTGTGGGTCCCCTACAGGGTCACAAGTCCTGCCAGCAAACCTTCTCCAGCATGGGCTCCTCTCTCCATGGGTCCACAGGTCCTGACAGGAGCCTGCTCCAGTGCCAGCTTCCCACGAGGGTCACAGCCTCCTTCGGGCACATCCACCTGCTCCAGCATGGGGTCCTCCACAGGCTGCAGGTGGATATCTGCTCCACCATGGACCTCCATGGGCTGCAGGGGGACAGCCTGCCTCACCATAGTCTTCACCACGGGCTGCAGGGGAATCTCTGCTCTGGCACCTGGAGCACCTCCTCCCCCTCCTTCTTCACTGACCTTGGTGTCTGCAGAGTTGTTTCTCTCACATATTCTCACTCCTCTCTCCAGCTGCAATTGCTGTCACACAGGTCTTTTTTCCCCTTCTTAAATACGTTAGCACAGAGGCACTACCACTGTCGCTGATGGGCTCAGCTTTGGCCAGAGGCGGGTCCGTCTTGGAGCCAGCTGGCATTGGGTCTATCAGACGTGGGGGCAGCTTCTGGCATCTTCTCACAGAAGCTACCCCTGTAGGCCCCCCCGCTACCAAAACCTTGCCACACAAACCCAATACAGCTCTGTATTTTGAATCAGAGCTGAATATATGATCTAAAATGCTATGAAAGTATTGTCATCCTTGTATAATAATTGTAGTATTTCCTTGCCATCTAGCTAAACTGAATTTTTTATTTTTGTGCTTTGCCATTCTGCTGTTCACATCTTCCCTTTTTCCTTTTCTTTTTTTTCACTGCTGTCTTCCACAAATCTTTACATATACTTGCATTGTACGTTTTATCATGTTGACCCTTTTTATCATCCCCATCTACTAATCATAAAAGGCAGAGGTTCATACTGTTATTTCTATACCTCAAGATTTTCAGGTGCACAATTTTTAATACAAATGTTTTCCAGAAAAGTTCCTTCCTCCCTCCCTTCCTTCCTTCCTTCCTTCCTTCCTTCCTTCCTTCCTTCCCTCCTTCCTTCCTTCCTTCCTTCCCTCCTTCCTTCCCTCCTTCCTTCCTTCCTTCCTTCCTTCCTTCCTTCCTTCCTTCCTTCCTTCCTTCTTTCCCTCCTCCTTGCCTTCCTCCCTCCCTCCCTCCCTCCCTCCCTGCTTTCCTTTCTCCCCCTCTCCCCCTGTCTCCCACTTCCTCCCTTTCCTCCCTGGCTTTTGTCTGCATTAAAACCCATAACAGGGAATCATTGTGGAAAGGTGAAAACTCAGTTATAAGAAAATGGTCTTGAATAAACAATGAAAATATTCATGAACACCAGAGTTTCATGAAAAAAAGTAGCAGGCTTCTGAAGCAATGCAAAACAAACCAATTTCTTAATTAACCAGTTTGCATGTAAACAGCTGCAGCATAACACCTACCCAAGGAGCATAAATTGGCATTGAATATAAAATAAAATATGTGATGGCAAATACTACTCTCAGGCAGTCAAGACATCTAAACCAGGCTCATATTTTTCATGACAATAATTCAGATACAAATCTAGGTGCTTCGGTGTTTGGAACTGAAAGAAGTTATGTGTCCTCTTTGATGGTTACCTCTGTTTATGTCTTTATCCTTCACTTGATGCTATATACTTGATACTACACTTGATACCCTTGCCATAACTTTCTTTCAACTACCCAAAAAAGTGGATTTTTGCTTCCAGCAAGAAAAGTACATGAAAGAGTGACAGGTTTTCTATCTGGGGGTTATTTCAATGTGTAATGCTCTTGCATATAAATGCAAGTTTGAATGAGTATCAGCTTTACAAAACTCTTTAGGCAGCTGTATTTTTGACAGGTAAGGAAACACATAGCACTGTAGTAACCAAATAGTTGAAAAAAATTATTGTTTGTGAATGCTCAATAAGCATCACAGTGATTCAAGTTTTTCTTTTATTATTATAGTAAGATTATGCTAAACCGTATTGCTGGCATAATAGTATGACAGCATAAAACATCAGATTAATTACGATAACTGCTCTACTGGATGAGAAAATCTAGGGGGGTGATTTTCAAAATAGGAGGCAGTCAATGAAGAATATGAAAATGCATGCATAATTCAATGCTATATTTGGGTTCACAATTGTGACAAAAATAGATTATGAATTATGGTTTACAGGTTTGACTCTACAGTAACAGTAATTGCTCATGCAGGTTGTCTACACAAATGGACATCTCTCTTTGCTCATGCAATTGCTAGCCTGGCCTTTGGGCACTGGTGCCTAGCCTCGTTTAGAATCTAATCCCTGTGCAAATTAGACTCTGTTGTATGAATTGTAATTTTCTCATTTATTCTGGCTGAGACTAGTGTTATATTATCTGAATGACTGTATAAGAGGTCTTGACTTTTCTCTCTGCACACGACTACCTCCAGACAACACCATGGCTGTCCTATCCAGGAGCATCTGCAGACCTCATAAACTCAGCAGAGCTCATCAAAGTTGAACCTCCAGTAGAGTAGTCAGGAAATATATGTCTACAGTCATGAAGACATTGGCAATTTTTTTCTGACTGCTTACCTGAGAATGAATACCATTTCATCAAAACCTTCTTTAATTACACATTAAAAGTACAGAAATCCGTAAGGCAGAATGTTCCTGACTCCGCACTTCCAATGTCAATCTGTTAAATGCTACAGCTAACTCTAAGTACTACAAAATGCTTACTACAGTCAATAGGACTTTTGACTCATTAAGGCCAAAAAAGCAATGCCAGATTCTGTTACTAAACCACTTTAAAATTAAATAAAACAGAAAAGTGTATGCACTAGGTAAGTTTTGATTCTGTGTAAGTTCTTGAATATGAAGAATTCTGTCTCATCTGTATATTAGGAATAACTAGAGCAGAACTGAAAATAATTTTAAAAAACAACCAAAACCCAAAACCCAACAACCCAGTTGAAAACAAAGGGACCTGAAAAAGTGACTATAATTTATACAATAATAGTTGGGGGGAAAAAAAGTTAAATCAGAAATTCAAAATCTAATAATAACATTAGATAAGATAAATCCCAAAGCAACTTTGTTTTGCATACCCCAAATAAATTATAACATATATCTCCTTTACAGCTATAATGAAATAGTGTAAAAGGAGGCCAACACTGAGAAGCAGACAAGAGAAAAGTATTTTTAGATGAGTTTTGAAACAGATGGGGAGTCATGTGGCTAAAACCCCATTTAAATATATGGCACTTTAAAAATTCAGGAAAATGTTGGTGGTGTTAGACTGAAAATAGATATCTATATATCAGGACAAATTCAAAAAATATGAGGAGAGAAATGTAACTTAGATGGTGACCGGGGGGGGGGGGGGGTGGGGAGAAAAGGGAAAGGGAGTGGGAGAGGGAGAGGGAGGGAGGGGGAGAGAGTGATGCTCCTTATAGTTACTTACAATTCCTTTATGTTGGTTAATCTTAGTTGCCAAGAAGCTGAAAAAAGGACAAGAAGGTAGAAGTTAAAATTATCTCCTGTTCTGCATCCATTCAAAACTTCTATTTCTCCAACCTCTTAAAAGTGTAATTTATGCTAATTTACTCTTCCTGAGATATTTTAAAGCACTTGTTGAAAAGTATACACTACTGTTAATATCGTTTAGGACATGAACAATCACAGTGAAAAATTTTATACATATAGTAATCAAGAATTTGATCAATGATTTCTTATTGTCATGTTTCTGTACATATTTTATTTGAAACTCAGGACCTCAAGTTATTTTTCTTGTACCCATAAAATTGTTATCTATCTGCTGAGCAACAAGAAGCCTAGGTCAAATGTTGTTAAACTGTTAATACAATTGTAGGGTGCTATTCCTGATACATGTTCCATTGTTATTACTCTGATTTTTTAGTATTATTACTACTGCATAGAAGTTCCATTTGGCATTGGGGCTATACTTTTTATTGAGTGTTAGGAATATATGTGTGGTGGATTGACCTTGGCTAGCTGCCAGATGCCACGCCCACCCAGCTGCTCTCTTACTTCCCCCCCCCCCCCCCCCCCCAAACCCCGCCCCATTCAACAGGATGGAAGGAGAAAGTAAGCTGGAAAAGCTCATGGGTTGAGATAAAGACAGGGGCATAACTCAATAATTACTGTCACGGCAAAACCAGACTTGACTTGGGGAAAATTAATTTAATTTATCGCTAATTAAAAAGAGAGTAGGATGGTGAGAAGCAAAGACAAAAACTAAAATATCTTGCCCCCACCCTCGCCTTCTTCCCAGGCTCAACTTCACTCCTCCATTCCCAGCTCCTCTAGCTCCCCATCCCCAAGTGGTGCAGGGGGATGGGGAAGAGGGTTTGTGATCAGTTCATAACACTTCATATCTGCCTCTCCTTACTCCTCACACCATTCCCCTGCTCTGGCATAGGGTCCCTGCCATGGGATACAGTCTTCAGGGAAAGACTGCTCCAGTGTGGGTCCTCCATGGACCACAGTGGAGTGGCATATCCACCTGCTCTGGTGTGGGGTCCTCCACAGCCTGCAGTGTGGATATCTTCACCAATGTGGTCCTCTCCACAGGCTGCAGTGACTCCCTGCTTCACAGGGATCCTTACAGGCTGCAGGGGGACAATCTGCATCATCAGAAGAACAGAAGGAAAACAGACACGTTTCAAGCAATATATTGACATATACCTGCATCCTTTTCAGAGATGGAATTGGCCAAAGTATAAAATTCTAAGCATTAATTTAGAAAGGGTAGGAGTCAATTGCCTTTAAAGAAACAAATTAACTACTACTAACTGCACAAAAAGTCTTGCACAGCATCTAAACTTTCCATAAGAAATTAATGGTCAAAGATTGGTTCTTACTATGATTGTGACCATGTTAAACAAATAAAAAGACTTTGTATGTTTATAACTCTGAATAAAATAATATGTAACAGTCCATGTTTGAGATGTGGAAATGAAATTGTATATAAATCACGTCTGTCCTTCTGGAGATTTCATTTCTGACTGGTTTTGTGTTTAAGCCCCTAAGTTACTCTTTATGTTTCTCATTACTGTCGGAAATTACTGCCTATTACAGTAAATGATCTCTTGTCCAGACCAAGATGTTAAAAAAACGATTGAGCTGCATCAACATGTTGGATTTGCCCTAAAGAAATTAGTCTTAAAGACACTATAGTTCATTGTGCATTGAGAATATTTTGTATTCATTTATCTGTTCTCTAACCTGAATCCAACTTGCACATGTGCTCACCAGAGAAGGACATGAAAGGCCATTCATTTGGCACTTTTCCCTCGAACTTTCTCCATACATCATGCATTTCCAATATTACTCAGTTTGAGGTTGTGGGCACAGAGCTAATGTGAATGTTGTACAAAAGCCAGCTAAACCAGAAAGAACAATGCCAGCTACATGCCAGTGTTTTCATTTTCTGATCAAATGTCTTACAGTTCCAGAAAGCCAGAGGCATTTAATAAGTTTGTCTGGCAAGTAGGCTCAATTTGCATGTTTAGGGGAGCTAGGAGAAGGAAGAAATTAATGAAGATTCATGTATCAATCAATTCATTGAAAGAAAATGGAAAGTAAATGCAAAACATTATATTAATGAAAGTTCAGGTTCCACAAATTAAACCTGTATTTTATGTTATATATTTTAGGGCATAAAGCTAACGTATCTTGCAATGCATACAGTTTTCCAAGCAAGAATGAAACAGATTACAAACCTAGATGAAATGAGGCTAAGACCATCTACTTTCCATATTTCTAAACATTTTCTGTTATTTTTTACCTAAAAAGAGTGGTTTTTTTTTTTAGTATGTAAAGGAAAATTGTGAAAAAAGATAAATGTGTAATCAAGGGTCTGTACTGGGTTATCTAATATTTAAAGACATGCTTAAACAATCTCTCTTAAATTAAATTGGATTTAGAGGTGTAACCCAAAAGAAATAAAGTAATTAAAACAGACTTCAAAGAGTTTCTAGTGAAATTTTTTATATACATATACATATGCACACATATACATATTTTCATTTAAAAAATCCTTATTTCCTATAAAAAATCCTAAAAATATATTTCTTCAAGTAATTATAAGGAAATTCTTAAACTTCATTTAAAAAAAAAATTACCTTTCATTTTGAAAAAGGTAAGGTACAAGGTCAGTTCTGATCAATAGACATAAAATAATTGATTCTACTCCCTCAACTCAACTTTTAATGTTGCATGAAAAGACAAAACGCACAGTCATTACTAAATGGCTAAACATTAGCATAACAAAACATCTCAGTATGGTCAAAGACAGTTTGTGACCTAACCAAAATAAACTGTTTTGATTTTTCTGCTATATTTTTTGCACATTTAATAGATTCTCATAGGGCACATCTGTTTAATCCAAACAACCTATTTTGATTGACCCCTCCCCCATTACAATGGGGATGGATGTGATTGTATTAGTATTTGTAAGGCTATGATAACTACAATGCATAGGAAGGGGCCTCTCTGGAAGCTGTTCAGACTAGTTACATCAAAACACAATGCACCCTCCCGTGCAAATTAGAAAATAAAACAAGTGAAACAGCATGTATGGTGGTAGCACTAATTAACTTTGAAATATAGAACATCTCATGAAGGAAAACCAGTTACACCACCTTGTAATGTAAAAGCTTTGCATACATTTATAATATTTTGAATGAAGTGAAATGAAATTGTGTGATCTCAGAAGGCATTAATTGAAGACTTCAAGTGCATTTATTTTTAATAAAGTTAAGGCTGAACTTTGTTCACAGAGTCAAAAAACCCTAATGGGTTGTGAACGAATGGATTGCGTAAATGGTCTGAAACAAAGGCCCATGATAAATATTTTCCAGTTGCTGGCAGTTTTAAATCCAAAGCCAGTTTATGCTGTTTGAGACCATTTTGCCAATACAGTCTGCAAATAGATCATGGTTATTCCAAGAGCTTTATATGTCTCATGGTTATATCACTTATACATTTATTAATTGAAGTAAAATGATCTCCAAATAGAAATATTGTACAGTTAGAGTTGTCTCCAAATCCATTGAAAAGAATGCAGACATTTCTTAAATGTTATAATAGAAACAACAACCAATGATTTAGTCAAACAAAATCTTAAAAAAAGAGAAAAAATTGGGGGGCACTTTGTTACTTTTGTCAAAGTTATGATTTGCTTAATCACCTTTAGTAAGTTAAATATTATATATGAGAAACACTGTCTCATACAAATGGCATGTTATTAATAATGCAAAAGTATGACTCTGAAGTATGCAACGCTGAATGAGTTAAGCTCAAACCAAAACAAAAATTCATTAAATGCGAGTAGTTTATACTGAAAAGTCCTAGGCAAAATAATCTCAAGCAATAAATAAATACTGACAGCCCTGTATTTATGAAGCTTGTGGAGAGACAGAAGTGTAGTGAGAAACACTTGTGTTGAATATAAACAGCTTTAAAAGCTATCAGAGAAAACTGGTGTCCACTGTTATTTAGAAGACTGGAAAACATTTTTGGACAATAAAAAGGGACCATTTTACAAACACTACAGGCAAAAGGAAGAAAAGCAGCACTACAGGTATGTCCTTGTTTTGTTCTAGAAACCATAACAATATGTCTTTCATTTCAGAAACAGACAGAAAATTTAAGTGCTTCACTAACAGAGCAAATGAATTTCTGTTATCATTAAAAGCTGGGATGAATGTTAACTGCTTAAGAACAATAATATATTCTTACAATGAGAAATCATTATAAATGAAGGGACTAGCATTTTTTATTTTTTAGTGCTGAACAGAAGTTACAGTGTGGTGTCTTGTATCTTGAACTGCTTTAGTTTCATCACTGGGAGTTTGATATCAGCTTCCCTCAAAGCGTGTGTTGTTGATTACAATAAATGGATGGCATGAGGTCAGTAATGCATGCAGCAGAAGACATAACATGCCTCAGTAAAAATCAGAGGTTTTGTCTTAGTTTTAAATTCAAACAATTCAAATAGAAACTCTGACTAAATCCCAGTACAAACCAAGGTGATGATATGTACTAACGTATTTAAACCTACTTGATTAGAGAGTTTGGGAAACAAAGCCATACAAAATTACGATTGATAGAACATAGCAAAAAATTGTTGGAATTATACTATTAGCAAAACTTGTATAAGTGTCTTATTTTGACATTCTTTTGCTTTCTAGTTGACATAAGAGGTCCTTCAAGATGCTCTGCCCAGGGGAGAGCTCAGATGAACAATTCCTAGCAAGAATGAAGCAGAAGGAATAAATGTCTCTAGAATATGTTGCTGTTTTTCTGAGGCCTATTGTCAGTCTTAGTGCTCCCAGGAGGCTCCTGAAGAAAATAGATTCTGATAATTTTAACATTTCTCCAGCTGAACTGGTGGATAGATCTCTCTAGTACAGACATAAAATTATTGAAATGAAAAGTCCTATTAAAAAGATGTAGTTTTAAGGCTGGGAAAAGGAAAAAGTTGTATGAAAAAAAACACCCAACTAAACAAAGCAAACCAAAGGAAAACAAAGAGACTGAGCAGCAAATATTAGCAGGAATAATTTAAGCTCGTATTTCAAATCAAAGTGGACAGAGTTATAGAATTGCTAACAGGGAGTGGGTTTGGCTAACAGCTGGTCATTTCCTCTTTCTCTACTAACCCCTTAAATGGCAGAATTCTTTTCCATATGCAGTCCATGGTATTTGCTGACATGTGAACCACAGCTTGTCCTACACAACTGGCACTCCCCAGTTCCTCACAGAGTACATCTATACCATGCTGTAGCATACAGGAAATCTTTGTGGTGCTAATTTCCCTCACTGTGTATTTGCTATGCCTTCAAGTGTGTCACTGGTGCACTTAATGGTTTCCTGACATGTAGTACCAGGGCTGAAGCTATGCACTAGGGGACCTTTGGAAATGTCCCTCTTGCAATGGGGATGTTCAGCCATTTAGCACTTTGCTGTCTGTGCATGTGGGGTGCATGCCTCAGACCAACAACTGCCATAAGCATCATTGCTGGTAAAGTTGTCATCTGGTTGTGAATGTGTGGAGTCACAGCGAATCAGCCCCTGGTCCTTTTCTCTTTGCCTTTCATTAATTGTTAATGAAGATGCATCCGGGGTGCACTGCCATGGTTTTCTGATGCTTTGTGCCCTACTCAAAATAAAGCTTACTAAACATGGTTTATGTGTTTAATTTTGACATTAAGAATGTGTCCTTCTTTCATTCAAAGGATTTCTATCTCTACAATTTTGGCAAAATGAGTGTTAAAGACTAAATACTTTACCTTTTTTGCATATTAGTACCACTTTAGTCACTAATTACTTCTCAGAGCTGATAGCCTCTTTCTCAAAATTAATTTGTTTGTGCTCACAGAATGGAAAACTTTACCAACTTTGTCCTCTTTCCTCGTTTTTCTCCAAAGGTCACATCTTGAGAGAATTGCATCCTTGAAACCCACTATAAGCAGTTACAGTTATTACTTATGATGAAGCAGCACACTATATGGTCTGAATTGGAGAAGTAATGCTACACATAATTATTGCAAAATCTGCTTTATATAAATCAGACACAGCAATTCTACCCACTGCTAGTAGCTGCAGCTACGGATTATTGGTAGAATATCCTGAAATAGGAGGAACACAAGGAAAGTAATTCATAAAGAAAGATCAAGAAACATTCTCAGGTAACCTCTAGTACAGGGCAGGGATTAATATGAGGGAGAATCTAGGGAGGTCTTCAGAATTTTGCTTAATCACCAGGTCTTTCCTATTGCCTACATTGTGCCACAGGTCTCAGAGGAACCCATGTAGCTAATTATCAGAAAGACTTTCAGTTTTTATGTATATATATCTTTCTTGAAACCATGCACCCTATTACAGCTATACACAAGCTGCACAGGAGAGTTGCTAAACAGAGTAAATCTTTCATGTGCCTCGGATATCAGAATTATCTTATTGCACCAGTTATTTTGTCCATATGGACAGAAATTACCTAAAAAATAGTCACACTCTATCTTATCACATAGATCCCTGCTTATATGCATTTCTTTTACCAGGAATGTGAGTGCTTGTTCTGCTTCTCATCTGTTATCTGGGGCTTCCATAACAGTATCATAGGACGTCTAAATAAAATCTCCATGGATTTTTGCAATGATATATGCAACTGTAATGCATAGTAATGAACCATCTGTCACACTTGAACTTGAACATTTATTATCTTAATCTGAAGGAAATAAAGAAATGGTGGGTGGGATTCAGCTCCAGACTTAAAAGGTCAAATTTGGATGTCTACATGTAGTTGTTTATATCTACATGAGCTAGGTGAAAAAAAGTCACAGTCTGAGAACTGATCCTAAAATATCTCCTGTAAGGTATTTAGTACATCTGATGTCCAGTGAGGAAACATAAAAGACACCAGGTTACGAGCTGTCCATTTCAGTGCCCTGTGAAGAGTGCAACTCTGAACACTGCAATCCTAGGATGACTGGGATCAGCAGTCCTGACATCGTATGACATAACATGGCTGCTTCTTCTGCATTTGAGTCCAGACAGGTCTAACATGTACAAAAAAATACAATATCACCGAATAAGCTCAGTTGTAAGAAATGAGGTCTTTTTACATCTGAATTCTGTGAGGGATTATTTGACCAGGAAATTGATTATTCATTAGACATTAATAGGCCTTACAAAATAATTTACTTTTTTAGTTTTTCTCTGAAACTTCTCTGAAGAAAAATCTACTAACTGCCAGACTTAAATTTGTGCCTTTAAAGCTGTTACTGGGCCACATTATATGATCTCATAATCTCTGGTATTTATAGGAAATATGTGTATTTTAGATTTTATTTTTCTCAATGAATTCTGTATGATATTCAACTGTCTTAAATATGTAATGGTTTTCCTGTTATAAAAATGTGATAGTAAGGAGAATTCAAAATATGTCATAGTTTAGCATGGCATTATGTTTATACCAGAAAGTACAGAAAGAGAAAATGGAGTTGGGTGTACATAGCAATAAGATCAGCTACGCAGAAAAATCAGGAGTATACTAAAGAAGAAAGCAGACAGAAATTCTTTGGGAGTAACATTTAAACCCTAGAGGGTCAGTAAGGCCCATGAAGGGTGGAGAACATTATTTGTTATTGTTGTTAGATGCCAGAATCGCTGGGCTACCACAGGAAACCAATAGAATCCCTGCTGTTGATCCATCTGCAGAATATTCCACATGCCAGCTTGCTTCATTAGGGTGGGCAGGCACAGGTCTTCTGCAACAAAATCGCAGAAGTTACCAAAACAAAATAGCAGGGTGGATTTTTCCCTTCATTACATTTTTCCAGGTGTTCTTTCCACTGAGATGATTATAATTCTTGTGCTATTGTTTTTGATGCTAATGTCAACTGGTGCTAAGACCAAATTTATTTATTCACCACCTGGTGCAGGATCTACTGACTTCTTTTGTTTCTTCTCCATTACTTAGGAAGTTAAATTGCTGATCACAGCTGGGTTCAGCTCATGAAAGAATAAAGTGCATTATCATTAAAATGATCACACAAGCAAGCAAGCAAACAAAAATACTCCTGAAGGCTGTAGCTGGGACTTTCTTCCAGCCATAGCTAGTAACAAACAAACACAGTCATCTTCTCTTGTTATAGATTTGCCATTAGCTTTCAGAAGAGTAAGCACCTCCTCATCAAGTTATGCATACCAAGATATTACAGCACCTGCATTACTTGCAGCCTGGAAAATGTACCATTTTGAACTGGTAAGAGCCGGATCAAAATATTCAGATATACAAGCTCTTTTCACTTGGCCTGCACTTGATAGCTATGCTTCCTATGTTTTTATATTTTTTTCCTTGTTTGAATACTGGTCATAGCAGCAAGCCTTACTTAATTTGCCCGACCAATACTAACCTCTCCTCTCCCTCCCCCTCCTGCCCCAATTCTCGTATAAGAATTTGACATCCATGCATCATCAGAGAAGCAGAATGACATACTGCTAGTGTGGAAACAGATCCAAAACACATTAAAGACAGTGGAGAGATTCTCAATGAGTTCATTGGGCTTTGAATAATGTCAAAAGTCTTGATAAGAATTATAGGAACATTTTTTAATTCCATATATTTGAACATGAATGTGCAATGCATTCTATAAGTGACTTATATTAGGTGGACAAAAAATGTGCTCCAGTTCCATTCATATTCTGTGCATTCAACTAATTTACTCTATTCAGTTGGTATCATATTTAAAGAATATTCATGGAAGCCCTTGATCAAGCAGAGCATTTCATTTACCTTACTCTGGGCACATAATGAAAACCATAAAACCCTTGTCAGGAGTGATTTATACTTAAACTTTACTTCATGTATGCTTATTAGTTCAGGGCATATGTACACACATTACAGAGTTTATACCAATTACTGTATTTTAATTTTAATACTAAGAAAATTATTAATTAATATTTCTCTATATGATATTAACAACAGACACTTCAGCAAGAGCTTTATTAAAAGAAGTTCAAATTCCTTAGTGGAAGGTATGCTGAATGCAACTAAAATGCATCGAACAAACAAATAAGTATTGAACAAATACAATCTTTCCATCTGCTAGCACAGTTCTCATTCAGCAGTCATTTAGTAATGTCACTGCAGAAACATTGTGCAAAAAGATAAATTATTATTTTTGTGGCAAATCACCATGAAAATAAATTAAGATTAACAATTGCACAAAATGCAGATTACTGGCAAAAGTTCTCAATATCTGGCACTTGATTTTATACTTTCCCAGTTATCTTTTCCTTTCCTTCAAAATTTCCTTTATCAATTTAGACAAGTGTACCTATGAATAGATTCTTATACAGGAAAATAAGTTGTTTCTTTCATTTACTTCTTTTTTTTTTTTTTCTTTTTTTTTCCTCTCACACACGTATCCTGGGAAGAGTATAGGGACGCTGCTCGGTTGTGTAGGGATGGGTTCAGGAAGGCCAAGGCGCAGCTGGGACTGAACTTGGCAAGGGACGCAAAGAATAGTAAGAAGGGCTTCTACAGGTATGTCAGCCAGAAAAGGAAGGTCAAAGAAGGTCTACCCCCCGATGAGCAAGACTGGCAAATTCGTAACAACCGACGAGGAGAAGGCTGAGATACTCAACAACCTCTTTTCCTCAGTCTTCACTGGCAACCTCTCTGCCCACACCTCTCGAGTGGATGACTGCAAGGCAGGGACTGGGAGAGCAAAGTCTCTCCCACTGTAAGACAAGAATCAGGTTTGAGACCACCTGGGGAACATGAACATACATGGGACCTGAGGAGGTGCATCCCAGAGTCCTGAGGGAATTGGCTGATGTAGTTGCCAAGCCACTCTCCATGATATTTGAAAAGTCATGGCAGTCAGGTGAAGTCCCTGGTGACTGGAAGAAGGGAAACATTGCACCCATTTTTAAAAAGGGTGGAAAGGATGACCCTGGGAACTACTGACCTGTCAGCCTCACCTCTGTGCCTGGGAAAAGCATGGAACAGTTCCTCCTAGAAACTATGCTAAGGCACATGGAGGACAGGGAGGTGACTCAAGACAGCCAGCATGACTTGACCAAGGGCAAGTCCTGCCTGACCAACCTAGTGGCTTTCTGTAATGGAGTGTCCACATTAGTGGACAAGGGAAGAGCTACAGATGTCATCTATCTGGACTTCTGTAAGGCCTTTGACAGAGTCCCCCACAACATCCTTCTCTCTAAATTGGAGAGAGATGGATTTGATGGGTGGACTGTTCGGTGGATGAGGAATTGGTTGGCTGGTCACATGCAGAGGGTAGTGGTCAATGGCTCAGTGTCCAGATGGAGATCGGTGACAAGTGGTGTCCCTCAGGGGTCAGTACTGTTTAATATCTTCATCAATGACATAGACAGTGAGATCGAGTGCACCCTCAGCAAGTTTGCAGATGGCACCAAGCTGAGTGGTTCAATTAACATGCCTGAGAGGTGAGATGCCATTGAGAGGGACATTAACAAACTTGAGAAGTGGGCCCATGTGAACCTCATGAGGTTCAACAAGGCCAAGTGCAATCTCTTGCACCTGGGTTGGGGCAACCCCTGGTATCAGTACAGGCTGGGGGATGAAGGGATTGAGAGCAGCCCTGAGGAGAAGGATTTGGGGGTATGGATGGATGAAAAGCTGCACATGAGCCGGCAATGTACACTTGCAAGCCAGAAAGCTAGCTGTATCCTGGGCTGCATCAAAAGAAGCACAACCAGCCAATCAAGGGAGGTGATTCTGCTCCTCTACTCTGCTCTGCTGAGACCCCACCTGGAGTACTGTGTCCAGCTCTGGAGTCCTCAGTTCAGGAAAGACATGGACCTGTTGGAGCAGATCGAGAGGAGGGTCAAAGAAATGATCAGAGGGGTGGAACGTCTATCCTATGAGGAAAGGCTGAGAGAGTTGGGGTTGTTCAGCCTGGAGAAGAGAAGGCTCTGGGGAGACTTTATTGCGGCCTTTCAATACTTAAAGGAGACTTATAAGAAAGATGAGGACAGACATTTTGGTAGGGCCTGGTGTGGTAAGACAATGGGTAATGGTTTTAAAATAAAAGAGGGTAGATTTAGACTAGATATAAGGAAGAAATTTTTTACGATGACGGTGGTAAAACACTGGAACAGGTTGCCCAGAGGCAGTAGATGCCCCATCTCTGGAGACATTCAAGGTCAGTGTCATGGTTTAATCCCAGGCAGCAACTAAGCACCACACAGCCGCTCGCTCACTCCCCCCAGGTGGGATGGGGGAGAGAATCCGAAGGGTAAAAGTGAGAAAACTCATGGGTTGAGATAAATACAGTTTAATGGGTAAAACAAAAGCTGCGCACGCAAGCAAAGCAAAATAAGGGATTCATTCACTACTTCCTATGGGCAGGCAGGTGTTCAGCCATTTCCAGGAAAGCAGGGCTCCATCACACATAATGGTTACTTGGGGAGACAAACGCCATCCTTCCAAACGTCCCCACCTTCCTTCTTCTTCCCTCAGCTTTATATACTGAGCATGATGTCATATGGTATGGAATATCCCTTTGGTTAGTTGGGGTCAGCTGTCCCATCTGTGTCCCCTTCTGACTTCTTGTGCACCCCCAGCCTCCTCGCTGGTGAGGTGGGGTGAGAAGCAGAAAAGGCCTTGACTCTGTGTAAGCACTGCTCAGCAGTAACTAAAATATCCCAGAATTATCAACACTGTTTTCAGCACAATTCCAAAACATAGCATCATACTAGCTACTATGAAGAAAAATAATTCTATCCCAACCAAAACTAACACATTCTTCATCCCTTATTCCATACCTTTTATGTCATGCTCAGGTTCCACACTATCCAATACATCCTCAGTAAGCACCGCCCCAGTTCCCATCCTTTGATATAATACACAGATACCATTCCCTTAGTCTATGGACCACTTCCGTGAAATGTCTGTAAAATGTCCATAAATGTCCACAAAATATCCATAGAGTTTATTTAGCTCATGACTTTGGGCTCTATCTGTTATGGTGGTCACTCAGGACAGGAGAGGTGGTGTGTTGCATGGAGTTACTGGGCACCAAAGCCAGCTCAGGTCGGGTCACTGCTGCCCTTGCACTGCCTCTTGTAAGGCTTGTCCTCCATTGTTTCAGGTGGTTCCTGCTATAGTAATTTCTATAACTTGCAACTCAGATCCTGGGTTACAACAATTTAAATGTATTTCCATTACAATCTCCACCCCGGTCCCTTTGGACCAGACCATCAGGTTTAACGTTGCAATGAACTCCTCATCTTCCTCCTGCTCCAGCTTGGATTAATCCACAGACTGCAGTCCCTTAAGGGTGTACCTGCTTCACGTGGAGCCTTATCTGTGAGCCACAGTCTCTCCAGGGGTATACCTGCTGCGGCATAGACTTATCCACAGCCACAGTTGCTCTGAGGTGCACCTGTTCCAGAGTAGCCTCAGCGTGCACCTGTTCCATGGGCCTCAATGCCTTCAGAGATATACCTGCTCCAGCGTGGCCTTACCCACAGCCACAGTCCCTTCAGAAGTATGCCTGCGCCAACATGGCCTTACCCATGGCTGCAGTCCCTTCAGGGGTGTACCTGCTCTGTCGTGGGCTTATCCATGGCCACATGCTTTGAGGTGCTCCAGCATGACCTCATGCGCAGCCACTGATGCTTCAAGGTGTACCTGCTGCAGCATGGACTTATCCACAGCCACAGATGCTTTGAGATGCACCTGCTCTGGCATGGGCTTATTCACAGCTACAGATGCGTCCGGGTGTCCTGGACCCACATGGACTCATCCACAGGTCACAGTCCCTTTGACTCAAGTTCACACTGGAGTTCTGTGTGAACTTGACAAATTCACATTTGGACAGCTGTGTGAGGTGTGACCAGGTGGATGATTTGCTCTGCATGGTGGCAGAGCTACGGGAGGAGGTAGAAAGGTTGAGGAGCATCGGGGAGGCTGAGAAAGAGCCTGGTGGTGCCATGCTCTGCCCCCCCGAGACAGGAACAGAAGCAGCAGCAGCCACCAGTAAGAATCCATGATCAAGGGGATCCTCTGTCCCCCCCCACCGGGCTGAAGGCAGCAGCTCAAAGGAGGAGAGTGAATGGAGGCGAGTCCACGCTCGTGGCGGCAGGCAAAGGCCCTCCCTGCCCACCTCGCCCCCCCAGGTGCCTCTGCACAACAGGTATGAGGCCCTGGAGGTGGAAGGCCAGTCAATGGAGGATGGGGACGACAGTCCATCTACACCAGAGGTGTTGCCCAGGTCAGAAGAACGTACCTCTCGTATTAACACCACCTCCACAAGGAAGAGAAGACGGATTATAGTTGTGGGTGACTCCCTTCTGAGGGGAACCGAGGGTCCGATATGCCGGATGGACCCTCCTCTTAGGGAAGTCTGCTGCATCCCTGGGGCCTGCATGAAGGATGTCATGAGGATACTCCCTAGCCTGGTATGGC
The DNA here is from genome assembly GCF_035582795.1 of Mycteria americana. Taxonomy (NCBI): domain Eukaryota; kingdom Metazoa; phylum Chordata; class Aves; order Ciconiiformes; family Ciconiidae; genus Mycteria; species Mycteria americana. The sequence continues at coordinate 168,684,965 of NC_134365.1, read as the reverse complement.
CCTCGGACTATTACCCCCTACTGCTCTTCCATGTGGGGGGCGATGAAGCTGCAACACAAAGTCCTAGGGCGATCAAAAGAGACTTCAGAGCCTTGGGACGGCTAGTAAGGGACTCCGGAGCACAGGTTATTTTCTCCTCTCTCCTTCCAGTTGTGGGCAGCGACACAAGAAGGAACAGAGACACCCAATCTATTAATGCATGGCTCCGTGGCTGGTGTCATTGCCACGGATTTGGTTTTTTTGACAACGGGATGGCCTACACAGCACCGGGTTTGCTGGCGTCTGATGGGATTCATCTTTGCCAAAGGGGAAAGAGAATCTTTGCTCAGGAACTTGCGGGGCTCATCGACAGAGCTTTAAACTAGACTTGAAGGGGGAGGGAGATAGTATCAGGCTTGCCTGAGGGAAGCTGAGGGACGACATGCCACAGTTAGAGGGAGCGGGTGCCAGCGAGGACACTCGGCCTGTGTCTCTGAGATGTGCAGGGTACGCTGGGGCACAGCCGAAGTCGAACAGAGTTGAGCTAGGGGATACTGAGGCAACGGGAGCCAGGAGGGAAATGCCAGGGAAACGCCTCAAAGCACACAAGGGGTGTTCTTCTCTGAAGGAGACACGCACGACAGCCCAGCTGAAGTGCCTCTACACCAATGCATGCAGCATGGGCAACAAGCAGGAGGAGTTGGAAGCCATTGTACGTCAGGAAAACTATGATATGGTTGCCATCATGGAAACATGATGGGATGACTCACACAACTGGAGTGCGGCGATGGATGGCTATAAACTCTTCAGGAGGGATAGGCGAGGCAGGAGAGGCAGTGGGGTAGCCTTATACATCAGGCAGTGTCTGGATAGTTTAGAGCTCGATGATGGTGATGATAGGGTGGAGTGTTTATGGGTAAGAATCAGGGGGAAGGCCAACAAGGCAGATATTGTGGTGGGAGTCTGTTACAGAGCACCCAGCCAGGATGAGGAGACAGATGAACTATTCTATAAGCAGCTGGGAGAAGCCTCACAATCGCTAGCCCTTGTTCTTGTGGGGGACTTCAACCTGCCGGATGTCTGCTGGAAATACAATACAGCAGAGAGGAAACAGTCTAGGAGGTTCCTGGAGCGTGTGGCAGATAACTTCCTGACACAGCTGGCGAGGGAGCCAACTAGGAAAGGTGCCCCACTGGACCTCTTGTTCACGAACAGAGAAGGACTTGTGAGCCATGTGATGGTTGGAGGCTGTCTTGGGCAGAGTGATCACAAAATGATAGAGTTTTTGATACATGGAGAAGTGGCAAGGGGGGTCAGCAAAACTGCCACCTTAGACTTCCGGAGGGTGGACTTCGGCCTGTTTAGGAGACTGGTCGAGAGAGTCCCCTGGGAGGCAGCCCTAATGGGCAAAGGAGTCCAGGAAGGCTGGACATTCTTTAAGGAGGAAGTCCTACAGGCACAAGAGCAGGCTGTCCCCATGTGCCGAAAGACGAGCCAGCGGGGAAGAAGTCTGGCCTGGCTGACTAGAGAGCTCTGGCTCGAACTCAGAAAAAAGAGGAGAGTCTACGACCTCTGTAAGAAGGGGCGGGCAACTCAGGAGGACTACAAAGGTGTAGCAAGGCTGTGCAGGGAGAAAATTAGAAGGGCCAAAGCTGAGCTAGAGCTCAATCTGGCTGCTGCTGTAAAAGACAACAAAAAATACTTCTTCAAATACATTAGCAGCAAAAGGAGAGCTAAGGAGAATCTCCAGCCCCTAGTAGACGGGGGAGGGAACACAGTGACCAAGGATGAGGAAAAGGCTGAGGTACTTAATGCCTCCTTTGCCTCAGTCTTTAATAGCAGGGCCAAGTGTTCTCTGGGTACCCAGCCCCCTGAGTTGGAAGATAGGGACGGGGACCAGCATGGACCCCCCATAATCCAGGGGGAAATGGTTAGTGACCTGCTTGCACCACTTAGACACTCACAAGTCTATGGGGCCTGATGAGATCCACTCGAGAGTACTGAAGGAACTGGCAGATGTGCTCACCAAGCCCCTTTCCATCATTTACCAGCAGTCCTGGCTAACTGGGGAGGACCCTGCTGACTGGAGATTAGCTAATGTGACGCCCATCTTCAAGAAGGGCCGGAAGGAGGACCTGGGGAACTACAGGCCTGTTAGCCTGACCTCGGTGCTGGGGAAGCTGATGGAGCAAATCATCCTGAGTGCTATCACACGGCATATAGAGAATAACCAAGGGATCAAGCCCAGCCAGCATGGGTTCAGGAAAGGCAGGTCCTGCTTGACCAACCTGATCTCCTTCTATGACAAGGTGACCCGCCTAGTGGATGAGGGAAAGGCTGTGGATGTTGTCTATCTAGACTTCAGTAAAGCCTTTGACACGATTTCCCACAGCCTTCTCCTGGAGAAACTGGCTGCTCATGGCTTGGACGGGCGTACTCTTCACTAGGTAAAGAACTGGCTGGATGGCTGGGCCCAAAGAGTGGTGGTAAATGGAGTTTACTCCAGTTGGAGGCCAGTCACAAGCGGTGTTCCCCAGGGCTCTGTGTTGGGGCCAGTTCTGTTTAATATCTTTATCAATGATCTGGACAAAGGGATCGAGTGCACCCTCAGTAAGTTTGCAGATGACACCAACTTGTGTGGGAGTGTTGATCTGCTTGAGGGGAGGAAGGCTCTGCAGAGGGACCTGGACAGGCTGGATTGATGGGCTGAGGTCAACTGTATGGGGTTCAACAAGGCTAAGTGCAAGGTCTTGCACTTGGGCCACAGCAACCCCATGCAACGCTACAGGCTTGGGGAAGAGTGGCTGGAAAGCTGCCAGGCGGAAAAGGACCTGGGGGTGTTGGTTGACAGCCGCCTGAATATGAGCCAGCAGTGTGCCCAGGTGGCCAAGAAAGACAATGGCATCCTGGCTTGTATCAAAAATAGTGTGTCCAGCAGGAGTAGGGAAGTGATCGTGCCCCTGTACTCGGCACTGGTGAGACCGCACCTCGAATCCTGTGTTCAGTTTTGGGCCCCCCACTACAAGAGAGACATTGAGGTGCTGGAGCAAGTCCAGAGAAAGGCAACAAAGCTGGTGAAGGGTCTAGAGCAGAAGTCTTATGAGGAACGGCTGAGGGAACTGGGGTTGTTTAGCCTGGAGAAAAGGAGGCTGAGGGGAGACCTTATTGCTCTCTTCAGCTACCTGAAAGGAGGTTGTAGAGAGGTGGGTGTCGGTCTCTTCTCCCAGGTAACAAGTGATAGGATGAGAGGAAACGGCCTCAAGTTGAGCCAGGGGAGGTTTAGACTGGATATTAGGAAATTTTACTTCACTGAAAGGGTTATCAAGCATTGGAACAGGCTGCCCAGGGAAGTGGTTGAGTTGCCATCCCTGGAGGTATTTAACGGACGTTTGGATGAGGTGCTTAGGGACATGGTATAGTGGTGGTCTTGGTAGTGTTAGGTTTATGGTTGGACTCGATGATCTTAAAGGTCTTTTCCAATCTATACGATTCTGTGATTCTGTGATTCTGTGATTGTATCCTGTCCAGTACAGCAGCACAGAAACAGCAGCGATGCCCTGGCCACCTTCCAGCCCAGGTCCATCACCATTGCTGTTACCAAAGTGTTTCCAGGCACAGCAGAGTAAGATGATAAGCAGTACAGCAGGCAGCGAAAGCAAAATGCTGCCACTAACGAGCAGTAGATTCTAATATACTGTAAGGCAAGCAAGCCCGATGGCAAGCACAGAAGCCTGTCAATTAATACCTAAACAGCAATAAAAGTTATACATATGATCTAGCACATTCCAACCAAATCTGTAGTTATCTTGAACTTTTCGAGCCCCACGCTGGGCACCAAAAAGGACTGTCGTAATTTAACCTCAGATGGCAACTAAGCACCACACAGCCGCTTGCTCACCCCCCCAGGTGGGATGGGGGAGAGAATCCGAAGGGTAAAAGTGAGAAAACTCATGGGTTGAGATAAATACAGTTTAATAGGTAAAGCAAAAGCCACACACACAAGCAAAGCAAAATAAGGAATTAATTCACTACTTCCCATGGGCAGGCAGGTGTTCAGCCATCTCCAGGAAAGCAGGGCTCCATCACGTGTAATGGTTACTTGGGAAGACAAACACCATCACTCCAAACGTCCCCACCTTCCTTCTTCTTCCCTCAGCTTTATATACTGAGCATGATGTCATATGGTATGGAATATCCCTTTGGTTAGTTGGGGTCAGCTGTCCCATCTGTGTCCCCTCCTGACTTCTTGTGCACCCCCAGCCTACTCGCTGGTGGGGTGGGGTGAGGAGCAGAAAAGGCCTTGACTCTGTGTAAGCACTGCTCAGAAGTAATTAAAACATCCCTGAATTATCAACACTGTTTCCATAACAAATCTAAAATATAACCTCATACTAGCTACTATGAAGAAAGTTAACTCCCCCCCAGCCAAAACCAGCATAGTCATGTTGGACAGGGTTCTGAGCAACCTGATCTAGTTGAAGATGTCCCTGCTCATTGCAGTGGGGTTGTACTAGATGACCTTTAAAGGTGTCTTCCAGTGTGAACTATTCTATGATTCTATGATTCTCTCCCAGGTATTGCTTTTGAAGACTAGTACTTTTTATAATTTTTTTCCCTCTTATTTTTTTCAACCTTTCTCATTTATTAGTGAAGTAGATGACAATATTTTTCCCAAGAATGCGTGAGTTTAATGGTATTGAACATTAACTCATCCTCTGGAAAGATTAAGGAAGATAAATAGCCATTTATATTTCTAATATATGGTATGTCATTAGAATGCGAGACACTAACTTTCTGCTATCTCTACTGAATTAAAAAAATAAAATTCATATCACTATCCTGAATGTTTGAATGTAAGTTTTAACTTCAACCTGTTAACGAGGCTCTGAAAATTACATGACTTAGACACAATAGTGGATGGAAGAGTACAAGAATTTATTTTTTTTAAGAGATTTTAGTCATAGAGACCTCCTTTTTAAGCTAGCAACACATTCAGTTCAGACCACATGGAACTGAGATAAAAAGAGTTAAATGCATTGGTGAGTTTAATTTAATGCTTTAAAAGCATTTTTAAGGATTTTTAAGGTCTATTGTCCATTTTCTTGAATTTTAACTATTCAGCTTGTTCTGAGCAATAAGCTTTCAAATCATAAAGCTGGAGGAATCAATGTATGTTTATTTTTATTTCTTTTATTTTGTTTGTCAGCAGTTCACTTGCAAAGGGACAAATATTCTTAGTTACAAAAATTTCTCTCTTACTTGAAAAAAATGGCAACTGATTAATTTTCAGAAAAAAACCCCTTAATCATTTATAGCTAATTTCACACCACCAAAACCACCAAACCTAAATCCAAAATATAACTCACTAGTTACAGTAGGCTCCCTGGAGTTCCTTTCTTGACAAGAAAGCAGTCAGATACCAGAAGTTCCAGTTAAATAGAATTTATGCAGGTTAGTTTAATAGAAGTAAGTGACAAGAGCTAACTAACTAACATTTCAATATGTAAGGCTGGTTTTCTGTGCAGGCAACACTCTGCAAAATGGGCTACAATAGTGACAGTCTCGTGAAGGCTGTATAGTTTGCAGAACAATATAAAAACCCAATGAGCTCCTGATAATAGGTGTGGTAAGAACAAGCCAACCACATAAAGGTGGCATTGGAGTATCCTAAAAATAGGGAATCTTGTGGGGCTCATCCCCCTTTTTTGTATGACATATTTAAAGGTGTCTCTCAAGACATGGAATACCACAATATTGCTATCTTTCAATAGAAGCAGGTTTCAACATAAAGGTGAGAAGACTACTTACAACTATTTAAATGGAATAATAAATGAAAATAAATTATGCTTTTGTTCCCTCATGGAGGTGAAGGTTTTCGTTTGTGTATTTATCTACTGAGAGATATACTCCACTAGTCTTTTCTTTGACAATTTGAAAAACAATTTGAATATGTGAACATATTAATTCTACATTTCAATGCTCTGAGTTTCTGTGTTTAAACTGCAAATGGCATCAAGCTGTGTTTTCAATTAACTTTTAAAAAGAAACTCCTTGCAATTGCTGTGGCTAGGATTCCCATCACAGAGGACTAATAACAGCAATCTGTTTCTAATTTTACAATTATATCAGAAATCTTTTGGCAGTGGAGTAGTCATTTTGCATGTAAGAGACAAGAGAAGACACTTAACATGTAATATTCGGAATGTTATACTGTTTCATCTTAAAGACGTTACAAAATTACTGGCCATTTCTTATTTTTATTTTTATTATTATTTTTATTTTAATTTTCATTTTTTTCTTAAACGGCCTTATAGCTCACACGAAATTCTTCTTATTTTATTGCATGCTATGAATTTCTAATCACTTCCATGTGATTACATCTACATTAATTTTTGCCTCCAGCTATTTTAAAAAATTGTCCTGTTTTTCCTTGCTGCCTATTTTTTTTTCAGAAATGAGCTTATTTTATCTTCACGTCTGTTTGTTCTCAAAATTGTTTCCTTGCTCCCCCCAGGAAGAGAAACTATCTTTTTGTTTTGTTAGAACACCTTTGAAAAGGTGTTGTCTTTTTACACAGACGTAAAGAAAAAAGTAGTTTGAATATTTCTATTTGTTTTCATTGAAGTTTTGAGTTTCCAATTCTGATTTAAAAGTATGGGAAGATAAAAAAAAAACAGTGATAAAGAAAATAAATTCTCTGATTTTGTAAAAGTGTTTTGGGTTTTTGAGGGGAGGGGCTGTGGGGTTTTTGTTGTTGAGTTTGGGGTTTTTTTTGTTGTTTTGTTGGTTTGGGGTTGTTTGTTTTTTTTTCCTGAGCTGAAGGAATATGTTCCACATTTCTTTTCAGATGTTTAAAGTCCAAGTGATTCTGAGCACTCTTCATTTTCCATATATGAAGAGACTGTACATGTGAAAAAGGCCACTGACCTCCAATGTACTCGAGACCTTTGCTGCAGTGTAGGGACGGACAGAATGGCACATTCATGCATTATGAACGTGTGGATACATCCAAAGACATTCTTGGGTTTTCCAAGCATTTTGAAGCCTGGAGAGAACCAGCAAAGGTTAAACAAGCAAACAAATAAACAAACAAAACAAAACCAAACAAAACCAAAACAAAACCAACAAAAAAAAGAGAGAACATGTTTGTTAAAACTGAGGTGCATTCTGCAGGCAAAGTAATATAAATAAAATAAAAAATACTGGTAATTAAATACTGTTTCATTATAATGCAGTTGCATTATCTAGACTGTGTAGTGAGAGGTTTGAAAATTATAAGCGTAGCATGGAACTAGGTACAAAACAGACTGAACTACAATAAAGAAATTTGCTTTAAATAAATAGTACTATACTGATATCTTGATCTCCTCTAGACATGTTTAGTATAGTCTTTATGATATCAGATAAACAACTATGTGTGATCAATATTTTGTCCTCAATAGCATTTACACAGTCTAATAACTTTAAAACAGCTGATCATGGAGACTGAGGAAGTAGGACACACCTTTGAAGGGCACTGAAAATTATGAAAATATATCTATCAATCACTGTTCTTCAAAACATTTTTAAGTGGAAAAATGCAGTGCCTCCTCAATAAACAATCTGTGGCATGTAAAAATTTCAGTAACGCCATGTGGGTAACAGCTGAAAACTGAAAAGAGTATGAGTATTCTTTAAACACCCACAGTCAATATGTGTAACTTTATGCAA